>NW_027397105.1:3257500-3349841 GCF_003265705.2 Callorhinus ursinus | reverse complement strand
CAAGCCAGAGACAGGAAAACTCTAGAACGACAAAGTAGGTTTGAAGGATTGTACATGCAGGTAGCAGCGATTTAAAAGAGGTGATAGAGAACTTTGATGGAGAATGAAAACAAGCAGAAAGAAGAGTCGACGTCCTGGTCTGAATTTGGAAAAGAGCGGTTGGATTTTATGAAGGGGTGTGCAGTTGGGGCTCGCGATCATTCAGAACTTCTGCAAATCAGAACCAGTTTCCCCATAGAAATTAGCGTAGTTAGTGACTATTTACCGGACACCCACTAGGTTCTAGACGCTGGGAGAGTGTGGTGACCCGGATGATAGGCCAGGTCCCTGCCTTCCTGACACATTCTGTAAGGCAGTGAAGCCGGACTGTGGGATAGAGTTCAGTAGGGGAACGGCTCTCCGCAGCGGGCCCGTGAAGGGCTCTTCGAGAAGGTAGTGTTAGAGCTGGAATCTTTAGCCAGGGGAAGATCTGAGAACTGAATAGGTCTTCTGTGACCTTTGCCAACGTAGGCACAGTCAAGCCTGATGGCCTCTCGTTTTTGTTTTTTCCCCCGTGAGGTCAGGTGCAAAGTGAGTAAGAGGCACCAGGGTTGGGAAGGTGGTTTGAAAAGGGAAAGGTTTGCAGAGGAGAAGCCATGAGTAAGGACATCCCAGAGGAGCAGCCTGGAGAACCCGGCCGAGACCGCAGCATGGGGGGTGTGGGAGTGAGGGGTCACAATGGGTCCGATCACCGGCTGACCTCTCAGATTTGAGCCTGGGGTGAGTTTTGGGTGCCACCTGGTGCTGGAAATGGATTCCGCCAGGGTTGTGGGGAACTGCAGTGTGGAAGGGAGCCAGGCGCCCCTTCTGCCAGCTTCTTTGCCTTGACTCCCCGTTTGGGACCTTGCGGGTTCCTGCAAGGAGGAGAGAGGAGAGAAATACAAGGGGGAAGGAGACTGTGGGCAAAAGAGAGGGAATGAAGGAAAGACACTTTAGTTTGTTTGTAGCCATTCCTCAAGATGATTCTAAGACTTTGTAAGTGTCTTTTATTGAGTTTGTTTATTTTTTTTTTTTTTCCCAGCTGAACTCGGGGACCCCGAATGTTGTCTCAGGTTCTCTTCAAAGCATGGCGCCCCCCCCCTTACTCTTTACAGAAGGACAGTCTGAGTTCTGGAAGCATTAAGGTCCCGGCCGAGCTGGGAATTTGGGGTAGAGGGGTGGAGGAAGGGTTCCCACCCCGGACTGGAGTTGGAGCACTTGACTGTAAAGAATCCTAGTAAGATGGTGGGGCCGCAGGTAGCCCCGATCGGGAGGGGTGTGTACTGGGTATTGGGATTCACCCGTCAGGTGAAGTGGAAAGTTGAGGTGCCAGGATGTAGACACCATAGTAACTTGGGTCGGGGGGGACCTTTGGACACATTTCTAGAGATGAGCTCTTAACGTGTGTTCATTTAAATAAGTTACTTTGCTAACAGTACTTTCATCAGTTCCTTATGTTTTCTTTGGATGGATTCTCCCCAGCTTCCCAACTTCTCAGGTCATTAATTTTCATCCTCTTTTCGTAATAAAAGCATTTGAAAACTGTAAATGTCTCTCCTCTAATACAATTTTAGCTCACCTCACACATTTGGATGCGTGGTGTTTTTATTACTCGGTCCTACATATTTTCTGTTTTCTGTTATTTCTTCTTTAACGTATGAACTGTTTAAAAGGATACTTTAAAAAATTTCTAAATGTGGGGTTTTTTTAAGTTACCTTTTTATTACTGATTTTTATTTTTTTGAAAGATTTTATTTCTGAGAGAGCAGAGGGAAGGGCAGAGGCAGAGGGAGAAGCAGACTCCCCGCTGAGTGTGGAGCTGACACTGGGGTTGATCCCGGGACCCCGAGATCATGATCTGAGCCAAAACCAAGAGTCAGACGTTCAACCGGCTGAGCCTCCCAGGTGCCCCTTATTCCTGATTTTTAAATGAATTGTGTTGCATTCAAAGAATACAGTTCACATAGTATCGTTACTTGTTTTTGTTGAGACTTGCTGTGTGCAGTGTGTCGTCCGTTTTGATGGGCGTTCTCTGTGTAAAGAGCATTAATTAATTCTGTTATTGTTGGTTATGGGGTTCTGTCTGTGGCCATCAGAGTAAGCTTTTTAATTCTGTTTAAATCTTCCTCACTCATTTTTGTCTGCTTGGTCTATTAATTACTGAGAAGTATCTTAAAATCCCCCGGTGTATTTTATCAACTAAGTGTATGCATCACTAACCAATGTAGTTTATTCTTTCCTGTTTATGAACTTTTATATGAATGGATGAACCTCACGTTGTATAACCTTCGTCACGCAGCGTTACATTTTTAAGGTTCATCTATATTGCTTTGTGTTGGTATAATTCAGAAGTTCTCAAAGTGTGGCCTGTGGACCCTCAGGGTTTCCCTAAGACTCTTCCAGGGGATCCGTGAGGTTTTAACTGTTCTCGTAATGATTTGAAGGCATGATTTGCCCTTTCCACTGTTGGTGTTGGTACTGATGGCACAATAGTACTGGTGGGGAAAACCGCATGCATCTTACCGTGAAAAGAGGCAGTGACCCCAGGCTGTACTAGTGATCATTTTAATCGTTTCACGTGAGAACGTCCTTGAGCAAGCAGGAGAAATGATTGATTTTATGAAATGTCAACCCTAGATTACACATCTTTTTAATATACTGTGTGAAGGGCGCCTGGGTGGCTCAGTCGGTTATGCATCTGCCTTCAGCTCAGGTCATGATCTTAGGGTCCTGGGATTGAGCCCCGCATCAGGCTCCACGCTCGGCAGGGTGTCTGCTTCCCCCTCCGTGCCGCGCCCCCCCCCCCCGCACATGCTCTCTCTTTCTCCCTCTCAAATAAATAAATAAATAAGTAAATAAAATCTTAAAAGAAAATTAGGATTTAGGGAAATTTATATTTACCACTGTGAATGTGACAAGGTTGTCAACACTTGAAACCCTTGCTGATGAGATGGATGGTGACATTAATGACTTTTTTTTAATGTCATAGAGTAAAATGTCATCATTTGGAAGACTTGCATAATTCATTGAGCCAGTGTTTTCCAGACGATGTGTACATTGTTACAAAATCACGCATGGGCAAAAGATTCTTTCCACACACAAGATAAGCCGGTGGATTTTGATGTACAACAGTATGAAAGTTCATCGACAGGATTTCAGATGCCACATTGCATCAGATCTTTAAGAAATTCTCACTTGCCGTGTTTGGTGTAGCATCAAGGAGGTTAGATCCACGATTGCTTGGAAAGGCAGTTAAACCACTTTTCCAACTAAATATCTGCGTAAGGCTAATTTTCTTCATACGCTTCAACCAAGACAACATAGCACAACAGATTGAATGTGAAAACAGATATGAAAATTGAGCTAGTTTTGTTAAGCCTGATAATAAAAAAGATTTGCAAAAATATAAAACAGCACCACCCTTCTCGCTTTCGTTTCAGAAACGGTTATTTTTCATGAGAAATGTTACTTGTGTTAACATGTGTTGTTATTTTAAAACGAATGCGCATTTGTAAAAACTTGTTTATATTTATAGTTACATAAAGCAAAATGTCTTTGGAGTCTTTAATGGTTTCTAAGAGGGTCACAGGGCCCTGAAATTAAAAAGGTTGAGTTACTTCGTTCCTCGTTACGGCGTACTGGTCCCCTGGAAGCTTCTTGACACACTTTATCCACTCAACTACTTTTGGGCATTTGTGGACACAGGCACGCCTTTCTGTAAACAGGTGGAAATCCTGGGTGGTCGCGTATGCATCTTTCTAACTCATGCATTCAGCTTTTCTGGGTAAAGTCTGATGTAGTCAGATTCCAGCAGGAAACAGAAGGCCCTCGAACCGGGAGTTTTGAGAGCTTAACAAGGGGGCAGTTTACCAACACGTGGGCAGAGTTCAGCAAACAGCTGAGGGCTAGGGAAGTGTCCTGGCGTGGTGATGGCCTGGCCCTTGCTACCGCCCCCATCTTTAGAGGCAAGATGGGCCTGAGCTGCTGCCTCGGCTGGGGGAGGGTGGCTGTGTGGGGAGGCCTTCCCCATATTTGCTGGGGCCTCCTGACCACCAACAGAGAGGGGCCTTGGAGGGGTGGGCAAAGGTCCTGACTTCACTCTCCTCCCGCCCTTGGTCTGAGAGGAGAAAGTGATGGTGTCTTTCTTGGGGTTAGCCTCGGTTCCTCTTGGAATCGGACACTGTGTAGGGGGTGACGTGGGGAGACAAGATTCATCTTTTTCCCCAATGGCTGTCCAGGTGACCCAGTGCCCTTTCTCCACTGCTCTGAAGGGCCACCTTGTCACGGGTCAGGTGCTCCTAAGTTCACGGTCAACTCACTGTCCGTGTGCCTGTCTTCTGGCTGAGATCCCATTGTCTCTGTCATTACGGCTTTCTCCTAAGTCCTGCTCTCCAGCCTGGTGAGTGCTCTCATTTTTGTTACTCTTTAGGGTCGCTATAGTTGTTCCAACATTTGTGTTTCGATGTAACCTTAGAACCCGCTTGTCCGTTTCATGCACCCCGGCGGCCTTGCTGGGATTTTGTTGATTTCTGCAGATCACTTTGGGAGAGAAATGAGGTCTTTACAATATTTGATGTTCGAGTTTGTGGGTATACCCACTTACTTAGTTCTTAACTTTTCACGATGTGTTTTAATGGTTTTCCCTGTGGAGGTCAGTACATCTTTTGTTAGATTTATTTTGGGGTATTTGATTTTGTGGATGCTATTTAAATGGTGGTTTCAGCATTGTTTTCTTTTTTTTTTTTTAAGACTTTATTTATTTGAGACAGAGCGAGAAAGTGAGAGAGAGCGAGCCTCGGGGGGGAGGAGGGGAAGAGGGAGAGGGAGATGCAGGCTCCCCGCGGAGCAGGGAGCCCGATGTGGGGCTCAATCCCAGGACCCCGAGATCATGACCTGAGCCGAAGGCAGACACTTAACCGACTGAGCCACCCAGGTGGTCCAGGGCTGTTTTGTGATTGATGCCATTATGTAGAAGTACAATTGTCATGTTGTGTTTTGTTTAATTTTTTTTATTTTTTTATTTTTTAAAGATTTTATTTATTTCTTTGACAGAGACACAGCGAGAGAGGGAACACAAGTGGGGGAGTGGGAGAGGGAGAAGCAGGCTTCCCGCGGAGCAGGGAGCCCAATGCGGGGCTCGATCCCAGGACCCCGGGATCATGACCTGAGCCGAAGGCAGACGCTCAACCAACTGAGCCACCCAGGCGCCCCCTTGTTTTGTTTTAAAGATTTTATTTTTTAAGTAATCTCTCTGCCCAACACAGGGCTCAGACTCAACCCCGAGAACGAGTCACATGGTCCTCTGAGCCAGCCGGGCGCACCCGGTTATCATGTTTTTTACAAATAAAATCTTACTAAGATTACTTATTGGTTATAACAGTTTAGCTGAAGATTCTTTCGGATTTTCTATGAACATGCTTATGTTGTCTACGAATAATGACAGTTTTATTTTTCCCTTTCCAGTTCTTAACACATTTCTTTTACCTTCTTTCTTGCACTGTCTAGGACCCTCCGAGAAGTGGTGATCTCAGGCATCTTTGTGTCATTCCTGATCTCGGAGAGAAAGCTTCAGCATTTCCCCATTGAGAATGATGGTTGCTTCCGTTTTGTTTTGTTTTTAATCTTCTTTATCAGATTAAGGGAAGTTTCCTTCCGTTCCTAGTTTTTATCCCGAATGGATGAACTTTTTAAATCCTGATTGGATGTTACTTTAGCAGATGTCTTTCCAGCATTGAGTGAGATGATACTGTGATTTTTCTGGCTATTTTGTTATTGTGGTGAATTACATATATTTTTGAATGTTAAACTGACCTGGCAAGGACCAAGTATTCTTTTTACGTACTACTAGATTCCTAGATTCTGCGTGCTAATATTTTGTTGAGGATTTTGCATCTATATTCATGAGTGAGATTGGCTTAAAATTGTCCTTTGTTGTCAGTGCTTGTTATCTTTTGCTATCCAAATTATGCTGGATTTAGGAAATGAATCCGGGAATATATCTCATTCTTGTGTGTTCTCAGGCACTGTTTAGATGGGATTTATATTATTTCTTTTTTAAATAAGACTATAGTTCTCTTGGGAGGCAAGTTTTTCTTTAATAGATGTAGAACTTCTCAGATCTTAGCTGCTTGTGTCAGGTTTTTTTTTTTTTATGTGTCAGGTTTGATAATTGTGTTTCTCTTGGAATTTCTCTGTTTCACCTAAATTTTCACATTCATAGGCATAAAGCTGTTGGTCATTCCATCTAATTTTCTGTAGGATTCATAGTGATAATGCACTTTCATTCCTGATTTGCTGGAGTCTAACCAGAGGTGTAAGTCGTAAGCTTTTAGCTATATACTCTACAAGTGTTGTCATTACGGTTCAGTCCAAAATAACGAGGGTGCCTTCATTGTACCTCATGGGTTGTTTAGAAGTAGATTGCTTAATTTCCAAACATAAGGGGATTTTCGGGTTTATTTTATTTCTAATACAGTCCCCTCACCCCCACCCCGGGTCAGAGACTGTAGCCTAAAAGAGTTCAACCCTTTGAAGTTTGTCTGCCTTCATATGGTCCACCACGTGCTAGGGTTGGGTGAGCGGTCAGTGTGCACATCCTGCAGCCCTCGGACACGGGGTCCCTCGTGCGCAGTGTCGCTCAGTCTTGTATATAATCATGGCTTTCCGTGGTTATCTGCTTGTCCTCTATCGGGGACCATCATTTTTGCTGTATACGTGTTGAAGCCATGTTATCACATGCAAATGTAGGATTTTTCTATCTTTCTGGTGAATCTTCATGAAACGCTCTTTCTTTAACAGTGACGCTTCTCGGGGCGCCTGGGTGGCTCAGATGGTGAAGCGTCTGCCTTCGGCCCAGGGCATGATCCCAGGGTCCTGGGATCGAGCCCCGCGTCGGGCTCCCTGCTCCGCGGGGAGCCTGCTTCTCCCTCTCCCACTCCCCCTGCTTGTGATCCCTCTCTCGCTGTGTCTCTGTCAAATAAATAAATAAAATCTAAAAAAAAAAACAAAAACAAAACTGAGCCACCCAGCTGCCCCTCTCTGTTTTTTTAGAGAGAAGGGAGGGAGGGGCGGGGTTGGGGGGAGAGAGCCTCCAGCAGACTCCCCACTGAGCGCGGAGCCCGAGGGGGGCTCGATCCCGCAACCCCGAGATCACAAGTCGTGCGCTCCACCTGTGGGGCCGGCAGGTTCTCCTCCGATGTGCTTGGGTCGAGTTTTCTTCTCCAGATTCGGCTTGGAGCTTGGAGCATTTTTGTCTGTGGCTTGATGCCTTTGGTCAGTTTTGGAACGTTCTGAGCCGTTGTCTCTTGCCCCACGCCCTCTGACCTCGTCCCTGGACTCCAGTGCCTCGAGCCACCTTTTCACCGTGTCCCATGGAGCTTCCCATAGTTTAATCCCGTTCCCCGCCCTGTGCTTCAGCCCGGATATTTGCTTCTGATAAAACGTGGAGTAACTGATTTCCTTCTTGAGCTGTGTCTAATTGGCCATTAAACACATCTGGTGAATTTCTAATTTCACTTAGTTTGTGTTGCAGTTTTCATTTGGAGTTTTCTTCTTATGATTTTTTAAAGGCTTTTTTATGGCTTCTTTTTTATGGTTTTTCTTTTTAATGGTTCCCAATTCTCCGGCAGAATTCTCGATCACGTTTTTTATTCACTTGAACGTGTCCAAGATGATAACACAGGACGACAGAAACAGACTCACGGGGGTGTGAGTATTACCTTGGATTATAGTGGCAAGTGTTGCCCCCTCTGCCAGTAATCGTACGTGAGAAACTGGGAGGGTGGTTTGCAGCTCTTGGTGACACGAAGCCCGTTCTAGAGTTTTGCTCTGGGCGGGCAGTCGAGCCAAGGGGACGAGCACGCGTAGCTCACCAGGGGTTGACATCCCTCCTGGCTGGGCTTTGGGCCATGCGAGGCGCCGTGTTCCTGGCACACCCCCAACTCTCAGGGTGTAGCCGTCAGGGGCCCCCGGGGGGAAACCTGGGGGGTGTTCACCCTCCTCCTGGCCTTGGGCACTGCTCATCACCCTGCTCAGCCTCGTGCTTCTCGGCCATGGTGTTTGGGGTTTGTAACTATCACCTGCGGAAGAAGGAAAGAATGATTCTGTATCACCAAATACTCAGTCACTTTCACAAGGTCCGTCTTTCTCATCAACGTCTGTCATAGTTGGTTTGGTCTTTTTGCATCAGGGTCCAGGCGTGGTCACCGTATGGTAATCAGTTGTCCTGTCTCTGGTAATCTATACATTCCCCCTCTTTTTTTTTTTTTTTTTTTTTTTTTTGAAGAAACAGAGTCCGTTGTGCCGTAGAACCTCCCATATTCTGGATTCTGTTGATTGCTTTCACACATTCGCGTCCAGAGGCTTGATCAGATGCAGATGAAAGAGACACTTCATGCCAGGGTCTCTCACGTTGTGAGGTTGAGGTTGAGGGGTAGGTCCGTCTGAGTCTGGGGTTTTGTCGGCTGGATTCGTGTGTTAGGAGTGTCCTTGCGTGCCATTCACCCCTGGATCTGGCCGCCAGTGGGGAGCACTCTCCAGATGCATCCTCTTCTTAGAGCCCGCACACACACATGCACACACGCGACAGTTTCAAGTGTGTTTTTTGTTTTTTTTTTTAAGATTTTATTTATCCATTTGACAGAGAGAGAGCCAGCACAAGTGGGCAGAGCGGCAGGCAGAGGGAGAGGGAGAAGCAGACTCCCTGCAGAGCCGGGAGCTCGACACGGGACTCGATCCCAGGACCTGGGGTCATGACCTGAGCCGAAGGCAGACACCTAACGGATTGAGCCACCCAGGCCCCCCTCAAGTGTGTTTTTGATGTTGGCTCTTTTTACAGAATTTTGGCCTTTCTTCCCCCAAAGAAGCAACAGTGATTACTATTTTAGTGATCTTTGCTTTGCTTTCTCTTTTCATCTGTCCTTGACGTGTTTTTGTTGTTTTACCCTTGTGCCTTCTTTCCCTTATTATTGTAACTTCGGCCTACTTTTCATTAAGAAGGACGCTCTCAGGATAAATAATGTGCGCACTCTGTTGCTGCATTTCCGGACATCCATTCTGCTTCCTATTTTCTCCACTGTAGATTTTGGTTCTTTATTTCAGATGACTCCTTACAGCTTTTCCTTGCTCACCTTCGTCACTTCTTTTCCCGTATGCATTTCTGTTCCAGTATGTGGAGTCCCTGCTCTAAATCTGTTTCCAAAAGTATTCTTTTAGCTTATTTTATCGGTGATTTCCATAGGTAAATTCTTTCTCTGAAACCTCTGGGTGATGATGTTTTCCTTCTTATATCAGGTTTTGTTTTTTTGTTTTTTTTTTTAAACACATACGTGAATTTATGTCAGTGCAGTGTTTACAAACGGTGTGGGTGACCTCTCCTTCTGGGTGGTGGCCTCACGGCCCCCCAAGAGTTCCGGGGGGCGGGGAGGCAGCGTGTGTGAGGCCCCCAGTTTGGTCCCATGTCCGCTCTGTGCCCTGGCCTTGACCTCCGCACTCCCTCGGTTCCTGGTTCCGCATCCTTCGAACCTTGAAATAATGTGGGCGCAGATTCCTGTCTTCCACGGAGGCCTGGCACACACAGGGTGGGCAGAGTCTCCCGATACTGGACAGGAGATGGGCATTCCAGGCAGAGTGATCCGCATACGTAGAAGCCTGGAGGCGTAAAGCGGCATAGCATTTTTAAAAAATGGCAGGTTTTTTGGTGCAAATGTGCTTGTCTGTCTCCCTTAGGTCAGCTATGCAGTGACACGAGCTGGTGTCTTAAAGGCTGAGCAGACACCCCTCAGGCCTTTGAGCTTCTTCAGAATGTTCTCCTGGCTTTCAGCATCGGTGCGTCTGGCTCTCACTGGGCGTTCTCCTGGGTTCGCCTGCTGTGGCGAATCCCCTTTCAGCATCCCACCATCTCAGTATGCTCCAAGGGGGCTCATTATCATCCCCGTCCAGCAGTAACATTTCCAGCCTCTCAAGCTGGCAAACGTGAGGCTGTCGTTAGCTTGCATCTTCGGTGGTTTTTATACTCAGAGCTTCTGAGTGCCTCTGCGTCTCCCCCCCCCCAGCGTTCTCGGGACCTACCGCTTCCCTCTCATCTGAGCCCTGTCCCTGTGCTGGGACTGGTGCAGTAGCCTCCACTCCCCGCATCTCACATCTTGCCCTTCAGTGTCTTTTCCGTGGAGCTGCCGGATCTGTGCTTTTACAAACACGCTTCTTCCCTGCATCCCCCGCCCCCGAACCTCTACTGGCTGATCACCTGTGCAGGACACACTCTGAGTTGTTGAGTCCGTCTTTCTAAGCTCCCGCCGCGCACATTCCATGGTACAAACTACTCTGAGTGAGGCTGAGCATCTCGGTCTGCCTTGGCTATATCCTGCCACCCAGTTTTATGTTTTTTTAATTTGATTTTATTTTTATTATTTTTTAAAAGATTTTGACACAGAGAGAGAGAGAGAGACAGCGAGAGGGAACACAAGCAGGGGGAGTGGGAGAGGGAGAAGCAGGCTCCTGGCTGAACAGGAAGCCCGATGCGGGGCTCGATCCCAGGACCCCGGGATCATGGCCTGAGCCGAAGGTGGACACTTAACCACTGAGCCACCCAGGTGCCCCCCAGTTTTATGTTTTAATAGGAATTTCTTTATCCCTCCTCTTGACCTTTAAATAATCTTTAAAAGAACATCAGAGACCATTGACATCTGAATTTCATACCTCATTTTCCGGTTTCTGATGAGATGGCCGTGACTTTCAGGGTGTGGGGTTGGTTGTACGTTCTGCTCTGGAATTTCTTTTTTTTTTTTTTAATTTTTTATTGTTATGTTAATCACCATATATTACATCATTAGTTTTTGGTGCAGTGTTCCATGATTCATTGTTTGTTCATAACACCCAGTGCTCCATGCAGAACGTGCCCTCCTCAATACCCATCACCAGGATAACCCATCCCCCTCCCCCCCTTGCTCTGGAGTTCTCTCCTGTTTACAATCCTGTTCATCCTTCTCCCTTCCTTTTCCACTTTCTTTTTAGTGCCTTATTTTGTGTCTTGTTTGTTGAGTGTATTTGTTGTCTTTGTACCTAGAGTGTGTATTTCTTGAACGTAGGTAACATCTTGTATGTGTTTTCAGACACTGAATGAAGCCTAATTGGAACGTCAGAGTCTCAGAGACCTATTTTAACAATGTATCACCCACCTGCCATGTGCCTTGGGGAAGATAAAGGTGACACGATATTGCTCCCATTATCAGTTTCTACAGGAACCTGGTATTGGAGCCAATTTCCAGATAGTTCAAAGGGAGCTCTTGAAGCACTGAAATTGAATAATATATTGCATGTAAACATTTTTTTACTCCCCCTCATTGGCAGGCACGGGGTACTGATGATGATTTAACCTTGTACTCATATTTGTGAGACTGAGTCATCTTTGTAATCCTAGATCTCAGAAAAGCACCCACCACGTGGGAGACACGTATGTTGGAATGATTTCTGATTTAAATGTCGTTATGAGGGCACCTGGGTGGCTCAGTTGGTTAAGCGACTGCCTTCGGCGCAGGTCATGATCCTGGAGTCCCGGGATCGAGTCCCGCATCGGGCTCCCTGCTCAGCGGGGAGTCTGCTTCTCCCTCTGACCCCTTCCCCCTCATGTGCTCTCTCTCTCTCATTCTCTCTCTCTCTCAAATAAATAAATAAAATCTTTAAAAAAAAAATGTCGTTATGACCTGTTACCATGCCATACATGCTGTGGGATGCTAAACTGAACTTGCACATTTTGACTTTCTTGGGGTTTTCTGTTTGTGCGTTTGTTTTGGTTTTCGTTTTTTTCTTTTCGGCCGGTCTGTAATTTACCTCTTAAGACAGTGAAGTGTAGGGGCGCCTGGGTGGCTCAGTCGTTAAGCGTCTGCCTTCGGCTCAGGTCATGATCCCAGGGTCCTGGGATCGAGCCCCACATCGGGATCCCTGCTCCACAGGAGACCTGCTTCTCCCTCTCCCACTCCCCCTGCTTGTGTTCCCTCTCTCACTGTGTCTCTCTCTGTCAAATAAATAAAATAAAATCTTTAAAAAAAAAAAAAGAAAGTGAAGTGTAGAATGTGTAGCTTCGTGACAGACTTGATCTCATTTTTGAACAGAAAAATGAGGTATATATAAAAATTCATTGAGCTGTATCATTATGACTTGTCTACTTGACTGTTATACAAGTGAAACTCGATAAAATGTGAAATCGAGGTTGCCTGGCCTTCATTTTCTCACCCTTACTAAGACCCCTGGCTGGCCTGGGAGCAGGTGCCAGCCACGGTGGTGGGGACCTGAGCTGCCTGTATGAACACAGCTGTTGCTGAGAAGCCCCTCGTGTTCCTGGGAGGCCGGTCCTGGCACTGGACACCATCAGTCCCCAGCCTCTTTACTGTCCTCCTGCCTGGAGACATGGTCACCCAGGTCCCCTCGAAGAGAAGGCCTGCATCCCGGTGCGATGGGCTGCCCTTTCCAGACGCCTCGGGCCCTCCTGCCACCATCCCCAGGGGCAGTTCGGCATGCTGTCCTCAGAAATCGTTCTTAGTGAACTGAGAAAACCCCCCAAATCAAAAGCGCTCTCCGTATCAATTTTGAATAGTGGTTATCATGCTGATCAGGAAAGGTTTGTGTGTTCAGCACTAATGACTCTTAAAAATTATCGGAGGCCACGAGGCACCCAGCTGGCTCAGTGGGTGGAGCACATGACCCTTATCTCAGGGTTGTGAGTTTGAGCCCCATGTTGGGTGTCGAGATGACTTAAAAACAGAACCTTTAAAAAAAAATTACGGAGGCTTCTCCCCAAAGAGCTTTTGTGTGGGTTATGTTTATCTGTATTTGAAATGATAGCAAAGTTAAAACATATTTATGAATTCACTTAAAAATAGTAAACCATTGATTTCTTTAAATAAATTCATTTAAAATAAATGTGTGACAAGGTAACGTAAGTAAATTATCTTTCATGAAAAAGATAAACTGTATTTTCCAAAGCAAAAAAATTAGAGAAGTTTTACATTTTTGCAAATCTCTCTAATAACCACCTTTTCAGATCATTGAAGGCCCCTGTTCCAGGCGCTATGTGGTTTCTGGCTGTCTGATCTGTGCAGAGTTTTTTGTTTTAACTCTGTATTTTATTTTTCTTCTAGACTTACTCTGGACTCTTCTGCGTAGTCATAAATCCTTACAAGAATCTTCCAATTTACTCTGAGAATATTATTGAGATGTACAGAGGGAAGAAGCGCCACGAGGTGCCGCCGCACATCTATGCCATCTCTGAATCCGCTTACAGATGCATGCTTCAAGGTAACTGGAAGTGCTAGTCTCCTAAATACTCGGTTTCTGAAGTGTAGGTTAGGGTTTTTGTATGCGTCCTGATGTGTTCTCCAAAGGGCTTTAAGCTTAAAAAAAAAAAAAAAAAATTAAAAGAAAAGTCCTAGATGTTTATTGTAGAAGAATTTTGAATTCTTATAATTCGAACGGGCAGTGTCGTCATTTTCTGGAGGAAGTTAGGATTGCCTTCCTAACTACTTCATGTTCATTTTTTCATTAAAAAGCATCTAGTTTTTATATACATTTGCTCTCCATCTACTACGAGCCAGTGTGCTCGAAGCTCTCCTGCACTAGGTATTAGAACCCACAGCAAGAGCCACGGGAGGAATAATAGGAAAGGTAGATAGAAGCTCTGCTGGGGAAAGAAAGATCATAAAATATTTCTGTCTTAAAACAAAAGTTAGAAAGCACAGAGCAAGTTGGTTGATCTCGACTGTTCACCTTTGGATTGAGGATGAAATATAAATTGGAAGAGTCATTCGTTTGCATCATGACCTAAGACACGATGGTTTATGGAGGGACATTTTCCTGAAAACCAGAACGTAGCAGTTTTGAACGCGTTTCACATTATGGCTTGAAAAGACTGCATTAAACGTGGGCCTTCTGGTGCCATGTGAGATCTGTAGTTACGCTCCTTCTCCTTTCATCTTTTAAAAAAGAAACTTGATAAAGTATAATAAGACCGATTGGTTCTTTTTTTTTAAGATTTTTTTTATTTATTAGAGAGAGAGAGGGAGCAGGACCAGGAGGGGAGGAACAGAGGCAGAGGGAGAAGCAGGCTCCCCGCTGAGCAGGGAGCCCGATGTGGGGCTCCATCCCAGGACCCTGGGATCATGACCTGAGCCGAAGGCAGACGCTTCGCCAACTGAGCCACCCAGGCGCCCCAGCTCTATCGGTTCTTATAAAATAGGTGGGTGATCTTCAGGGAACGAGAGAAGCTGCCTCCACCTGTCACCGCCTTGCGGGTCTCGGAGGCTAGGTCTGAGTCTGAAGGGCGGAGTGAGGGCGTTCACCAAGTGCAGTGCCCACCCCCCACTTCTCGTCTTGTTCACACGTGCATTAGACCAGATCCCTTGGCAAACAGGAAGTACTTCAGACCTAGAGGAGCGTCATCGATGGGAAAGGACAGGTGAATATCCAGAGTCCGTTCAGGCTGAAAAAAGATGAAGTTTCACACCCTTTCTTAGTTTCAGAGCCGGAGAATCCTCAGAAATGCCTACAGCTGTGGTGAGTTGCTGATCGTGGAGAAAGGATGGTCAGCTGCTTTGCTTTTGGGTCTGCGTCTCTGTGAAGAAGAATAAGCCGTATATGCACAGAAAAGCATTTCTGTGAAGGAGCAAACTTTGCCTTATAGGGGAGAAGAAATTGGAGAAAGTGTACTCCTTCTCTGTTGAATCCATATTTGCTCATCGAAACGAGTCCATTCTCTCAGTCGAGATGGTCGACCCCGTCTGGTCCCTGAAGTGTTATCTAGACAGGAGTTTCCAGAAGGCGGGGGAGAGGGCAGGGTCACAGGTACAATTCTAACTTTTCAAAAGGCCAAGAAGCTTTAGGCTGCTGAGCTTCGCATACCTGCCAGGGAAGATTCTAGAATCTATTGTTAACAGCCTAAGTACAACATGAAAATATGCTGCACGTTCCTTTAGCTCAGTGGGAAGTGAAATTATAGCGGACAGCATTAACAGAGAATCGTGCCATTCCACGCTCTTCCGTGATGTCCTCATGGCTGTTTGCAGAAAAGGTGCACGGAGGTGCTGGGTGGTGATGGAGGCTGTCCAGCTTCGCCAGGGTGTCCACCAGCAGGTATCCCGTTGGGACATTTTTATCAGTATACCTAAAGATGAGGGAGACATGCCCATAAAATGCATAGATGATGTGAAACGTCACTGCAATAAATGCATTTGATGAAAAGAAACAGGATTTTTAAAATTATCTTGACAGGTTGAAGGGAAAAATTGAATCTAACAAAATAGTTAACAGTGATTAAATGATAACGTCCCATTACCGGGTTGCCAGAGCAGCTATATGCATACAGAGCAAGGAGGATGTGGCTTACCAAGCACATCATATTATCACCGATATCATCATTAATGCCAGAATGAACATTTATTGAAAATTACTGTGTGGCCGGCACTGGGCTAAATGTTTCATGTGCACGATGTAATCTGCAACAACAATCCTATAAAGTCGAAAGAATTGCTGTCCCTATTTTACTGAGGCACAAAAAAAGTTAAAAACTTGACCCAAGAAAATGTAGATAGTAAGAGGTTACGAGCTAGGGTTCAAAACCAAGGCAGTGTGACACATTCTTTTCCACAATAATAAAACTCCATATGAAAATTAAAAAGAGGGGCGCCTGGGTGGCTCAGTCGGTGAAGCATCTGCCTTCAGCTCAGGTTGTAATCCCAGGGTCCTGGGATCAAGTCCTGTGTCGGGCTCCCTGCTCAGAGTCTGCTTCTCCCTCTCCCCCTGCTTGTGCTTGCTCGCTCGCTCTCTGTCAAATAAATAAATAAAATCTTTAAAAAAAATTAAAAAGAATTAGTTGATAGTTTTCATTACATAATTGAAAAGTGTGACACAAAATACAAACAAACCCCCCCCCACACACACACAGTTCCATCACATTCCGCTCTGTAGGTCGGGGGCTACGTGCTGACGTCCGTCCTACACAACACAGTTGGGTTGGGACACACGTTAGTGTAGTCAAAAGTATGGCTTACACTAGCTACCAGAGCTGCTCCATGTAGGCTTTCAGTTACCAACGTGAGCAAAGCAGCTAAATGCCACTGGGCCAGTGAAGAGGATCAAAAGCTAGAGAAGGGACCAGGGGAGGATTCGGAGCATAGCGTCCCACTGAACAGAGTTTGCTTCTTTAATGCACAAAAACAGAAGAGAGCTGACCTTTTCCCCTAAGTTTGGATTCTAGGGGATTCCATATTAATAAAACACAGAGTGTGTCTGGCACGTAGTAGGTGCTCAAGAAATGAATGAATGAATGACAGTAGAGTTCTTGGACATACACTTGATGGCAAAAGTCACAAACTCCGTTCTTGTTTAGATTTATACTGAAGTAAAATATACACCTTAATAAGTGTTTCATGTTTTTTAGGGTTAAATGGAACTTTAAATTTAAAAAATTTTCAATCACGCACTGTTGATATATAGAACTATTTTAAAAATATACGGGTTGGTGGGCACCTGGGTGGCTCGGTCGTTAAGCGTCTGCCTTCGGCTCAGGTCGTGATCCCAGGGTCCTGGGATCGAGCCCCGCATCGGGCTCCCTGCTCCGCGGAGAGCCTGCTTCTCCCTCTCCCTCTGCCTGCCTCTCTGCCTACTTGTGCTTTCTCTCTCTCTCTCTCTCCGTCAAATAAATAAATAAAATCTTTTAAAAATATATATATACGTATTGGCATTGTGTTATCTTACAACCTTGCAAAACTCACTTGTTCTGGAAGGTTTTTTGGTCAGATGTTTGGGATTTTCTGTGGAGACCATCATGTCCTCTGCAAACAGAGGCATCGCTAGGTCCTTCCCATTTTATGCTTTGGATTTTTTTCTGGCGTGGTGACAGCATTCGTCTTCGCCTCGTTCCTGGTCTCGGGGACAGCTTTCAGTTTCCTGGCATTAAGAGTGGTGTCGCTGTATGGGTTGTTTGTACCTACTGTTTACCAGATTCACGAAATTCTCTTGTATTCCTAGTTTGCTCAGGTGTTTTAAAATCCTGAATGGATGTTGAGTTTTGTCGAATGCTTTTTTTGACTAGGGGATGTTCTTTAGTCTGTCGACACGGTGAGTTAGATTGTCTGCCTTTGGACATTGAACTAACCTTGCCTTGCAGGACAAATGCCACCTGCTCATCATGTGTCCCCTCTGTATGTATTGCTGGAGTGGATCTGCTAGCACGGTGTTAAGAATTTTTGTGTCCTTGCTGATGACAGATACCTGTCTGTTATTTTTTTCATATTATAATGTCTCTGTAGTCACAGTGTCAGGATAAGGCTTGTCTCTGAGAATGGGTTGGGAGATTCTCCTTCCTTTTCAGTTTTGTGAAAAGTTTGGTATGATTTTTTCCTTAAATGTGTCGAATTCACCGGTGAAGTGTGTTTTCTTTGTGGGAAGGTTTTTAATTATACATTATACATTGTGTACATTATAATTATACATTCGATTGTTTTTGTTAACTGAGGTATCGTTGACATTTTATGAGTTCCACAAATTCAGTTTCTTTAATAGATAATGGGGCCCAGTCAGGCTATTTCTTCTGGAATGAGCTTTAGCGGTTTGAGTCTTTTTAAAAAGTTGTCCCTTTCATTGTAGTTGTCAGACTGGGATTCAGGGTAGTTCTCCTCAGAAATCCGTCATTTGTGTCTTTTTCCTGATCAGTTCGCCTGGAGGTTTATCAACTGTATGATTTTTCTCGAAGAACCAGAATTCGGTTCCTTTTCTTTTCTTTTTCCTGTTCCCCATTTCATTGATTTCTGTTCTTTCTCATTTCCTGGCTTCTATTTAATTTGAATTCCATTTGCTTTTTTCTAGTTTTTTAAGGTAGGAGCCGAGGTCATTGATTTGAATCCATTTCCACTGTTGAAATATGATTTAACTCGGCGTGGATTTATCGAGGACCTGCTTACGGGATTCTTGGGAGGTGCTTTGGAAAATACTGAGCTAGGAAAGGAGTCTGTATATAGCCTTCAGAAGGCTAGTTACATTTTTGAAAGTGAAATTGTTTCCCTTAAATATCAGTATGAGGCTTTGGTTCCATTTACAGGTTTTTAGAGATCAAGGTCATGGTGCGTTGTTATAGTGCTTCAGTGGGCCCTTGAAGGATGACGAGGAGTCATGAGGTGGAAGGGAGGAGTGGTGGGCTCAGAATTGGAGGGAATCTTGGAGGTGATCAAGCGCATACCCTTACTGCAGACAGGGAGACTGAGGCCCAAAGCCACACAAGACCAGACTGACAAACACGGAGGATCGATAAGTGCGGCTAGCAGAGTTGCCGGGGGTGAGAAGCATGGGGGGTGTGGTATGGAGCAGAATTGAAGGGTAGGTGGTGGTTGTGTTGGTCTCCAACTTCAGTGATAATGAGTATGTACAGAGACAGGAAGAAAGCCGTTCTGAACGAATTAGGAGGCAATTGAATTTTGGTTAATTTGAATGCATTTTGATGTTTTTAATGTGTGAACCAGTTCGGAAAAGCCATAAAAAACTTGGCGTAGGGGCGCCTGGGTGGCTCAGTCGTTAAGCGTCTGCCTTCGGCTCAGGTCGTGATCCCAGGGTCCTGGGATCGAGCCCCGCATCGGGCTCCCTGCTCCGCGGGGAGCCAGCTTCTCCCTCTCCCACTCCCCCTGCTTGTGTTCCCTCTCTCGCTGTGTCTCTCTCTGTCAAATAAATAAATAAAATCTTAAAAAAAAAAAAACAAAAACTTGGCATAGTGGAGTTCTATAGAAGTTGCTGAGACCGAGAGAATTAGGGGTCTGGAGGGTCCTGTTTACAGTGAATGAACAAGGACCTGATAAAATCCTAGTATCAGCAGGGTATCAATACCGCATTCATAGATGTGAAGTGAGTGTGCAGCAGAGCGGGGCAGGAACGGACCAGCACACAGGAGCCCAGTGCCCATGGTCTCACCAGTGCCCAGCGCTCAGCCACCCTAATCCAGGCTGTCAGCATGAGAGTGAGGACAGAAGACAGCCTGATGTCAGGCAGCACGTTCTAGGGGGCAGGCAGTCGGTGGCATCGTCTAACTCCAGAAGAGGGTCAAAAGAAGGACATGTTGAGGAACCAAAGGGAGAAGGTCTGGGAAGCTTCCCCAGAGGGGCCCCAGCTGAGCTGAGCAGGGCAGGACACGTGGGGAGATACAGTGGCCGTGGGTCTGGGTGGGGGAACATGTGGAAGAAGGGCATGGTGTGGCCCCTGGGAAAGAGAACCAGTAACCCCAGTAAAGGAGGCAGGGGTCAGCCCGGTCCCGGGAATGGTGCCTGTGCAGCCGGAGGGAGGGATACAACGGTGGTTAGGAGCTAGTCAGAGGTAAAGGTGCTCTTTGTAGAACTCGGTGTATACACAGAATGTACACGCGCATTTGTTTATTGTAATGATATTATGATAGACTGCATGAACTCTTGATTTCTCTCTGATAAAGGCTGTTTACGCCTGAACCACTGTGGGACCCTCATCGGGTCCCCGATGGTAACCACTCGAAGGGAAGCACGCTCAGCACAGGGGTGACAGAAGACCTCGCTGGGCCAGGCCCTATGAGCACAGTCCCCGTCTAAGCAGCGGCCCCTTGGTTAGTGGTGTTGACAGACGACGCAGGTGCAAGAGACAGGCCCCAGCCCTCGCCCCTCAGCAGCCATGGGACCCCCTCCAGGAACATTTGTCTCCTGTTAAATAGATATTCAGGCTCAGAAGTGATTGGAGGTCCTGCATCCCACACTGCAGGTTCATCCGTGGGCTGGCCGTGGGTTTGAATTTCACCTTTTCCTTTGAAAAACCAAGCTGAAGACTCAAATCATTTATCACTTTAAAATCGTGAGATTTTTTTTTTCCCCATGGCACGTTCTTTTGTTATTTTGGGGATGTATATGGCTTAAACTTCATGCAGATGTTTGTCTCTCTTCGCCCTTCTCCACTTAGTTTGTGATTATTATTATTTTTTTCTCCTCTAAGGTCAAGTTAGTAACGATTCCTCTCCGGTTGTGGGTGTTCTGGAAGCCGTTCTGAAAGGCGGGGGTTTCCAAACCTGACCCTGCATCAGAATCACCTGGGGAACTTACTTAGCGAGGGCGTTTCAGTCCCTACACCCCTGAAAGTGATTCAGTGAGGGAGGAGCCCTAGGGACTCATCTTTATAGGACTTCTCAGGTGATGCTGATGTATAGCAGGGCTTGAGCATCAAGGTTGATGAGGCGCATAAGGCCTTCGAAGCGTGGGCCATCGTTCACCCCGCTGAGGGGTGGGGAAGCATTACGAGAGAGGAGCGGAGTTCCCAATGTGTCGTGGGC
Organism: Callorhinus ursinus; assembly: GCF_003265705.2. Taxonomy (NCBI): domain Eukaryota; kingdom Metazoa; phylum Chordata; class Mammalia; order Carnivora; family Otariidae; genus Callorhinus; species Callorhinus ursinus. Next base: position 3,329,506 of record NW_027397105.1, on the reverse strand, counting down.
CATGACTGCAACTTGATTATATGAAGTCTTTAAAAAAAAAAAAAAAAAAAAAACAGGCAAATGGTCACTTTGTTTTTTTGTTTGTTTTGTTTTGTTTTATAGATCGTGAGGACCAGTCAATTCTTTGCACGTAAGTAAATATTGAACGTTCAGACTTGTTTTCGATCCTGTTGGAAACTAAAGCAATTGTTTTTGTGTGTATGTGTATGGGGGGAGGGGGAAAGTAGAGCAGTTATTTTAAGAGTTTGATGTGAACCTTGCAGTTATCATTTTAAGACTTAGATGATACAGGTTGCCTAAATTGGGGGTCCCTGTTTGGCTGTCACATTGGGCGTCTCCCACATTTCGCAGTGTTCCTCTGTGAAACTTACATCTTTCGTTTTCGCACGCACCTGGTGGCCTCCTGGACATTTCAGCAGCGTGTCCACGTTACCCGGCACAGGTGACCGACGGTCCTGTGCCTCGTGTGCTGAGTGCTAGAGTGTCGGGAGTGAATGAAGCCATATCCACGGCAGGACGCCATTAGATTGGCCTGGAAAAGGATCGTTAGAAAGCCTAGACCAGCTGCGGTGTGGATGGAGACTGACCGAGTTTTGCTGTTAGTGGTGGAGTGTTTACCGTGAGCGAGTTTAAGTGGGGGGGGGGGTGATGGAAACTTCTCGTCTCTGGCTTCTCTTTTCCATGATGTCGCAACCCCGGTATCTGATACAAGAGGAGGGAGGAGAGGTAGAAGTAGTGGGCTCCGGTCCGCTTGTTGTGTACGTGTTCTCCTAGCCTTGTTTAGCCTCGGGGTTGTACAAGTTAGCTTTTCCTGAGCAGTCAAGCACCCTGAAACTTCATGGCTTAAAATACTTCTCCCGGCAGTTGGGTGGGTCGGGTTCAGCTGGGCGGTTCCGCGGACCTGGGCCCCCTTCTGCACCTGCGGCCAGCTTGTGGGGGGTGTTGCTGCTTGACTGCGGGCCGGGGGGCCTTGCCTTCACCTCTGCGTATCCTCGCGTTCTCCAGTGGGCTGTCCCGGGCTTTTTACACGGGGGCAAGTTTCCAGGAGCAGCAAGCGGGCGAGCTCCAGCGTGGGAGCCTTGTTCGAGTTCCTGCTTCTGTGCCGTTTGCTGTCTTCACAAATCCCAAGCGAGACACATGGCCAAGGCCGGGCTATGCGTGGGACGCACTGCCACAGGGAGCAGATGGAGCGAGGCGGGAGACGGCTGGGGTCACTGCTGTAGACAGCCCTCCGCCGGAGAGCGGTGGAGTGGAACCCGATCCGGTCCATCAAAAGGTGGAACCATTGCATCTCAATGGTTCCACTGATGGGAGACAGCAGAGCAAGAGAACGGAGAACACTGGCCTGAGGAGCTGTCCCAGTGGGGTACGGGCAAAGGGGAGCGGATTGTTGGCAGGGAGTGGACGGGTCAGGACGGAGCCCTCGGGGTCTCGATGGAATGGAACAAATGATGTTGGGGATACTGGTGTCAGAGCAGGGAGAGTGGGCGGTGCGGCCGCGGGAGTGAGTGGTGGAGAGGCGGGGGGCTCACTGGAATTGAGGGCGCCGAGGGGCGGGGCCCAGGATGTGTCCCTCACGTGCAGCGGGGGGCTCGGCCACGCGCACGTGTACACACACACGAGGGCCGAAGGGCCAGCCCTCCGTAAAGCTAAATGATTTCACCTAGAGGAGTGCCCTTCGTTCCAAGAAAATAGCCTTCCCACTCTTTTGGAATAAAAAGTGCTTTCTTTTTTGAAACAAGAGTGGAGGTTTTTGTTCTTAATGATCTTCCTGGGTGAGACCCACCCAGAGGTCAGGACCACTGGAGAGGAGGGGTTGGGCGGGGCATAATGGTGGGTGAGCAGGATGCCAGCGGCTTTGCGCCTGACTCAGGTCTGGGAGCGGGGGAGGGGGGAAGGGGGTGTCCTCACCTGGGAGGGGCGTCTGCGGAGCCCTCAGTGAGGAGGCGGAGGATGCGGGTGACTTTGCTCACTCTGGAATGGGGGTCCTGGAGTGTGCAGAGGAAACTGGGTGGGGGAGGGATGGCGGGGTTTGGAATCGGGAGAGGGCAGCGTGGGAGCAAACTGTAAGAATGCAGAGTGACCCGAGGAGCCACTGTCTTGGGCACTGAACAGGGACGAGGATGGCAGGGCCATAAGCCTGAAGGATTCCCAAGAGTCCAGGGGTGGGGTGGGGGGCTTGGGCCTCTGGAGGCAGCGGCCGTGGCTGGTACTTACGGCTCCCGGTGCGCTGCTAGCCTAGGTGGGCAGGCTCGCAAACCGGATGAGTTTCTAGACCCTGATTCTTTGCGTGCTCCCTGGCGGCTTCCTGAAGACTCCGTGTGCTGGGTGGACAAGGGAGGCCCCATGAAGCCTGCAGGCGTGGAGGACAGCAGGTGAGACGTGGCATCAGGCAGTTTTCAAGGGTTTCGGTGTAAGTGGAGCATACGGTGGGAAGTAGGCAACAAATGTGAGCTTGAGCTCGACATGCCGAGAAATTAACCCACATTCCCGCGCATCACACACACAAGGCGCATCACCCAGTTCCCTGATTTCTGCTGTCCGCTGCTGTGTTTCAGGACTCCAGGCCCAGCATCTCTCGGTGTCCTCGGACTCTTCCGTCTGCAGGCCCCCGTTTCTGGTCACACTGTCAGACATTTCTGTCTGGTCCTAGCCGGTCCCATAGCTGCAGTCTGGCCCACTTTTGTGGGTCCCGGCTGGCCTCATGCCTTTAGCCTCTTCTTCCCTCCGGGAAGGAAATCTCCAATCGAATCCCACCTACACGACAGGTTCCAGCCCACACTGATTTTCTCTGGGCCCTTTTTATATCCACTGCCATTCTTGGTTCCGTATTTGGGTCACCCAGACCGTGTTTTACAACTAGACCGAAAGGTGGGAACTGTGACTTACCTTGATTGCTTCTTAATAACCCCGGAGACCCTGGCACCCTGTTTTGAACATAGAACGTACTTCAGAAACAGATAAAATGTCAAAGGAAAGAACAAATATCTTAATGAAGGAGGAACCAGGACAACAGGCTAAAGTATAGATTACTGGTGATACTTTGTTTTCAAGGGAGAACCTTTCTGGCACCATTTTTAAAAGACATTTTAGTTTTAAACTTAAAACCTACACAGAAGTAGAATGGTAGTGCCCCCCATATGCCCATTACCCAGCTTCCGTGATTTTACATTTTTTATCACATTTTATTTTTTTTCCTTTTTGAGACTTTTGCTGATGCATCGTTTCCCTAAGTTTTTATTTTTAAAAAGTTCAAACCTGCTTTAAGTTGACAGAATACTTTAAATGGCTATATACCCTTCACTTTGTCAGCTTTCTCTCTACGCACACCAGCACTTTTTTTTGTTTTAACCATTTGCAAGTTGATTGCTGACCTCCTGACACCCTGAGATTCTTCAGCAGGTGTCTCCCAAGGACGAGGGCGTTCCCACATAACCGCAGACTGTCATCACGCTTAGAAGGTCAACATCGGTTCCATAATATCTAACGTAGGATCCAATTTCCAGTAATAGTTCTCAACATATTTTTTTATAACTTTTAAAATCCATGACCCTTGCCTTTAGGTCTCTTCATTTCAATTCTGTATTCTACAATAGTCCTCTGACTTTTTGCTTTCTTTTGGTTTTTCACTGGCTTGTGTTCTTCAGAAAAGTTATATTTAGAACCTGATCTGCAAGTGTCTTAAAGATTATCCATTGCAATGCAGTGTTGACATGGACCGCCCAGGGCCTACCCCTCCACACGGTGCTCGCACTGCGGACCCCAGCCATAAGCTTAGGGGGTCCCAGGCCACCTGCACCTCTAACCAACCACCTGCAGATTTGAGGGTTGCTACCCCCTTGAGTTTGATAGTTCACTAGGATGACAAATCAGTGCCAGCCAGACGAGAGACAGGGTGAGGCCTGGGAGGGTCCCAAATGTAAACCTTCCCTATCATCTTCGGGACACTTCCCCTCCCTAGCACATCGATGTTTATCAGCAACGAGGAAGCTCACCCAAGCTGCAGAGTCTAGAGTTTTTAAGGGGCTTTGTCAAGCAGGTATGATTGATTGAATCATTGGCCGTGTATTCGATTTCAGTCTCCAGGCCCTCTCCCTTCCCAGGATATCGGGGTGATTTCCATGGCTCAATGCCCAAACCTCTGATCACTCGAGTGGTCTTCCAGTATGGCCAGTGCCCATCCTGGAACTGTCTAGGGGCCTGCTGTGAGTCACCTCGTAAGCACAAGCTCTCAGGGCCCACCATGGATAACAGAGACTTACCAAGTACTTAGAGGCTCCCTCCCAGGAACCAGGGACAAAGACCAGCCACAGTCTTCATTATACACCATCAGTTAATAGTCACATAGGAATCTAGGCATTGGAACTCTCCATGAAATGAGTAGAATAAAGGAGCTACATTCTGCTCATGAGCTAGGGCAGAGGAGAATGTGTGTGTTGCCTGTCTGCAGAGTCTGGTGACCGTAACCCCACATACAGTAGGAGTCGGACCTCTCCTCCTTGAGTGGGTGGTTGTGGTTTGGGAGCTTGGATGACTTTTTTTATTGTTGTTTTATTTAAGAGAGTGTGAGAGCGCATGTGCAAGCAGCGATTGGGGAAGGGGCAGATGGAGAGGGAAAGAGAATCTCCAGCAGACTCCGCACTGAGTGTGGAGCCCGATGCGGGGCTGGAATTCACGACCCTGAGATCATGACCTGAGCTGAAATCAAGAGTCAGACACTCAGCCACCTGAGCCAGCCAGGCACTCCTGGGTGACCGCTTTTGATGAGACTTTTTGTCTGGAAGCAGGAAACACTCAGAGAATGACTTCTGTTGACAGAAAGGAAGGTTAGTGAACGCTAATTTACTTTTGTTACCAGAAGTGACCTCTACAGGCATCTGTAATTAGACAGGGTCATTTTTAGACTCCTTTGTCCTCAATTAATAGGTTTGGATTTCTGAGGTGAGTCTCCTAGCGTCTGGTTCTCTCTTCTTGAGCACAAAGTAGCAGCCGGCAAGAACCTTCTCTTTTCTTCCCTTTAACTTGTCCAAGCATCTTATTGTGAATATTTTCAAACCTAAAGCACAGTTGAAAGAATTTTGAGCCAAGACCCATATATCCCTCAACCTGGTTTCTTCCATTAATATTTCACTGTATTTGCTGTATGTTATATTGATCGGTTCATCTTCTAGCCATCCATCGATCCATTTTAAATTTGTTTGTGTCGGGAGGAATATTTTTCCTTTTCCACCTTCCGTCTTCCACCTGGGGCTTCACAAATTAACTGGCCGTAGATTAATAGGAGAAAAGACTATGTTTACCTACACATGCACATGGGAGTACTCAGTGCTGAGCATGTGCTGAGTAACCAGAAATAAAAGGCTTATATGCTAAACTTGACCAAAAAAGAAGGATTAGGGCTTCAGGGAGAAAGTATGGAGGGTTCTGTTGGGCTTTAGCATGCTGACACACCATTGACTTTGTACTTCCTGGGTCTGTCTTTTCCCAGTCAGGACACTCCTTGGGATGAATGGCAGCTATATTTTCAGGAGGCTCTGCTTAAGGTTAGGTAATGTTTCCTTCTGTGGCCGCTGATAGACATTTTCAGTTTAAAGTAATTTTTATACCACTTTGATGAGCTACCAATCCCTTCATTTGATTTATTTCAAGTTCAGTTACATCAGTATACTTCCCCTTAAACGCCTCAGTGTACATAACGTTAGCTGAAGTCCAATATTTACATCTTTGGAAATAAAATTTGTGTATAATGAAATGTACAAGTCTTAAATGTCCATTTGCAGAACTATACCTGTGTAACCTGAACCTCTGTCGGGATAGAGAGCATTACTGTTGCCCTGGAGGAAAGTTCCCCAGCACACCGGAACCCTCCCCTCTTTTAGCCTCGGCACACTTTCTTAATTCTTGGATGCCCCTGGTTATGATATTTAATAACATTTTTCTGGTTCATTTCTATAAGCTACCTTGCAACTCGAGAAATATGAAAATGTGAAACAGTGTATCTTAGATTTGAGAGACTAGGATCCGTTCTGGGGTGCCTTTGAGTACCCACCAAATAAAGAAGTCCAAGAATATATAACGGGAGCTTTTAAAACTTGGCACACAGCCAAGCTACTTAAGTTTCCTGTGTGAGATTAACTATTTAGTCAATTTTACATAGTAGTTATTTTCTATTAGTATCTTTGTGATACGATTACATAGTATCGCAAAGAAAAATACAGTGGGAAGCAACATTTTTTTAAAAAGATTTATTTATTTTAGGGGTGCCTGGGTGGCTCAGTCGTTAAGCGTCTGCCTTCGGCTCAGGTCATGATCCCAGGGTCCTGGGATCGAGCCCCCGCATCGGGCTCCCTGCTCGGCGGGAAGCCTGCTTCTCCTTCTCCCACTCCCCCTGCTTGTGTTCCCTCTCTCGCTGTGTCTCTCTCTGTCAAATAAACAAAGTATTTTAAAAAAATAAAGATTTATGTATTTTACAGAGAGTGCGAGCAGCGGGGGAGGGGCAGAGGGAGAGAATCCTAAAGCAGGCTCCGTGCCGAGCGTAGAGCCCAATGTGGGGCTCGATCCCATGACCCTGAGATTATGACCTGAGCTGAAACCAAGAGTTGGACACTACACCAACCAGGTGCCCCGGAAGCAATCAGTTTTTTTTTTTTTTTTTTAATATACTTAGGTAGTTTGATAGCTTCCCTCTAAGCTTTACTATTTTAATCATTTACTCTCTACTTTTCCCCCAAAAGGATGAGCATCTTCATTTCCCCTCTGGCCTCCTCTGCCTACTAATCCCCAGCCACCTCTCCCTCTGCAGACCCAGCCCAAGCAGCGTGGGCCCCCACTTTGGGTCCGGCCCCCTGCATGATCCTTGTTCTCATGTCTTGCCCAAGTCTCTGGTGAAGACCCTCAGGGTTTCCTTTATCATGAGAAAGCCGTGTTCTCCACGCTTGATCCCATGTCATCGGCAGTGAAATCCTATTAAGAGCATATCCTTATGTTGACTTTCCTCTCATTAGAATTAAAATTCACAGAGTAGTCACCTTGGTAAGGAAACGATTCTGTTCTCTAAGCTCCCTTTTTAAAAATAATCTATTTTCATTTATGACCGTCTAACTGCTGGTTAACTCAAGTTTTTCTCCTTTTAAGTATATTTAATCATGTAACACTTATAAAACAGTGGTTGCTTCACATCAGCCTTCTATCGGGACGTGATGAGATTTTTTTCTTAAGGAATTTTATCCTATGCAGATACATTAAGTGGTGCTGACCGAGCCAGCCTGGATTTAGAACCATTAGTTCTTGCTCTGAGAAACCTGCATTGAAAGCTTTAAAATAACCAAATCGGTAGAATTGTTTAACTAGCTAAAACCCCAAAATAGGCCCCAGGAACGCAGTCAACTGATTTTTTTTTTTAATTTATTTATTTGACAGAGAGAGAGAGAGTGAGAGAGCACAAGAAGCAGGGGAAGTAGCAGACAGAGGGAGAGGGAGAAGCAGCCTCCCCGCTGAGCGGGGAGCCCGATGCGGGGCTCGATCCCAGGACCCTGGGATCATGACCTGAGCTGAAGTCAGACACTCAGCTGACTGAGCCACCCAGGTGTCCCGCAGTCAACTGATTTTTGACAGAGGATCAAAGGTAACATCTTGGAGCAAAGATAAGCCCTTTAACAAACGGTGCTGGGACAGTGGGACATCCATATGTTAAAGGGGGGGAGCATCTAGGTGCAGGCCTTATACCCTTCATAGAACTGAACTAAAAAATGGATCACAGACCTAAATGTAAAACCCATACTATAAAGCAATAGCAAGATGGCCCCAGCAGCTTTGGGCTTACATCCCACCCTCCTAAGCAACTCGACTAAAAAGAGTTTTCCAGTTGTTTACATAAACATCTTGAGTGTGAGTCTCACTAGTCGGACTTAGGTCATGTGTCCTGGACCATCACTCTGGCCAGAGCTGTGGGATTCTCTGATGGACCAAGTCTGTCATGGGACTGACTCTGTGGTCCAGGAAGGGGCAGGGACAAGCAAGGATTGAGGGAAAGGGAGGGGACTTTCCCCAAAAAAAGAAAATCAGGAGGCAGTTACCAAAATAAGGGGAAATAGGGGCACCTGGGTGGCTCAGTTGGTTAAGCGACTGCCTTCAGCTCAGGTCATGATCTCAGGGTCCTGGGATCGAGCCCCGCATCGGGCTCCCTGCTCGGGAAGACTGCTTCTCCCTCTCCCAGTCCCCCTGCTTGCGTTCCCTCTCTCGCTGTCTCTCTCTCTCTGTCAAATAAATAAAATCTTAAAAAAAGGGAAATAATACTACATGGGCAAGGTAGGAGGGCACCTGGGTGGTTCAGTCGGTTAAGCGTCCAACTCTTGATTTCAGGGTCGTGAGCCCCCTGTTGGGCTCCACACAAGGCATGGAGCCTACTAAAAGATAACAGAGGAGGAAATGTGGATGATCTTGGGTGTGGTGATGCTTTTTTGGATACAACAGTAATCATGTGATCCATGAAAGAAATAGTAAGCTGGACCTCATTAATATTAAAAACTTCTCTGCAGAAGACACTGTCAAGATAATGAAAACATAAGCCACTGACTAGGAGAAAATACTTTCAAAAGACACATCTGATAAAGAGGACCGTTATCCAAAACATACCAAAAAAAAAAAAAACAAACCCTCTTAAAACTTAATAAGAAAACAACCTCGTTAAAAAATGGGCCAGAGACCTTAGCAGACCCCTCACTGAAGAACATAACAGAGATGGCCAAAGAGCCTATGAAGAGATGTTCTGTGTCATGTACCCTCTTCTACACACCTACCAGGGCACCAGCATCTGCAACCTTGACAGCCCCAAATGCTGATGAGGATGTGGAGCAACAGGAACGCTTGCTTGTTCGTTGCTGGTGGGAATGCAAAATGGTGCAGCCACTCTGGAAGACCATTTGCCGGTTTCTTAACTGAGCATACTTTTTTTTTTTTTTTTTTTTGAGAGAGAGTGTGTGGGGGTCAGTGTGGAGGGAGAAAGACAATCTTAAGCAGGCTCCACTCCCAGCATGAAGCCCGACGTGGGGCTCGATCTCATGACCTGAGCGAAATCAAGAGTCAGACACTTTACCGACTGAGCCACCCAGGTGCCCTAAAACTGAGCATATTCTTGCCATGACCCACCAGTCACACTCCTTAGTATTTACCCATCGGGGTTAAGCTTTTACCAATACAAAAACCTGCTTTTTCCATAATTACGCAAATGAGGAGGCAACCCGCATGTTCAGGTGAATGAATGAACTGTAGTACATCCAGACAATGGAGTCTTATTCAGCTCTGAAAACAAATGAGCTCTCAAGCGATAAAAAGACCTGGAAGAACTCTAAATGCCTACTAGTACGTGAAAGAAGCCAATCTGAGAAGGCTCCGTCCGTCCTGTCTGATTCCAACCATAGAGACCATGAGTGCAGGGGGCGCAGGAGGCAGGGGAGATGAACAGGCAGAGCGTAGAGGATTTTTAGGGCAGTGAAAATATTCCATTTGATATTATAATCATAGGTACGAGTTGTTACATATTTGTCTAAACCCATAGAATGTATGACACCCGGAGTGAACCCTAATGAAACTATGGACTTTGGATGATCATGATGCTGTAGGGTCATCCTTCGTAAAAAATGTCCCATTTTAGTGATGTTGATAATGGAGGAGATTGTGCATGTGCAGGCACATAGGGTAGATGGGAAGCCTAGACGTTCCTCTCTTTAAAACTTTTTTTTTTTTTTAAGATTTGATTTCTTTATTTGACAGAGACACAGTGCTCAAGTCTTAAAACTGAGGGCATTTTTTAGATTATTGTAGGTGTGTCTCAAAGATAGCTAATTGTGATGAGAAGTTTAAAATGTTCTCGGCAAATATGCCAGCAAAGGGACTCACATCTTCTTGCAAGTGTTCCCTCCATGAATCTTTGCAGTAGCCCTCCTAGCTCCAATTACAGGGCCCGGTATCCAAGGATGACCCTGGTGTTAGTGGGATGGAGGACCAAACCCACACCTGTCTTGACCACAAAACCTCTGCTCTTGCTAGTAAGCTGCTTTCTAATAGAACAGAGTTTTGAAACTGTAGGAAATCATCAGCTAAAGTCGCATGTAGGGTATGTGTGGTTGGTTTTCAGATGGAGGTCATCTGAAGCGAGACCATCAGGCAGAGGGTGTTTTTGAAACTAGACTGAAATTGATGTAGCCAGAGAAGAAAACCAGAAGCATTTAAGATCTGGGTGAGGAGTTTCTTGCTGCGGAAATGTACCCGTGGTCCAGAAGAGACCCCGGGAGTGATCCCAGAATTGATCACCTATTAACTATCTGCTTCCCCCCCCTTAGCGCCTTTGGTTTTTACAATTCGTTTTGGATTGCGCACCTCTTTGAGAAGCCACTGAGGGCCATAGACCTCTCTAGAAAACCGGAATACCTCCGGTTCCAGGCTAGAAACCCCTGATCTTCTGTGCCCCGATGTCCTGCAGGAGACGCAGGCTCCCTCCTGTGCCGCCTTGTTGATCTCAAGCTTCGATCGCGTGGACCAGCACGGACCCCAGCAGCTTCTCCAGCGTGGAGCACCTTCGTCAGTGGATCTGGTTTTGTTGGTGGAGACGAGATCAGAGCCTTTTCTCGTCCTGGCTCTGAGGTCTTGTTCTGTTGCTCTCCTCCCTGAGGATTCTCCTAACTCATTTTCTCAGGGAGATCTCTGTTGAGCTTTCCGTTGGGCTCCCTCGTGTCTTTACTTCTGTCCAAACTGCTTTTATTTCTCTGCCTCTGTCTGGGACAGATGTGCCATTTCCTTTTTTAAAAATTGTTTCCAAGAACTCTAATTCTATGCCTTTGATCCTGCCGCCTCTTTCATATACACATTGGGGGTTATCTTGTTTTTGTTTTTGTTTTTGTTTTGTTTTTTTACTTCTGTTAATACCTTCATTCTCATCATACCTACTTACTAGCCCTATATCATTTACTGAGAGCCTTTTGGCTGAGGGCAGCACTACGCATCTTATGTGTGTGCTCCTGGGCCTCTGAATTCCTTAGTCTCTCATTGAAGAGAGTATAAACTGAAGCCCGGAGATCTGAGTCACTTGCCCAAAGCCCCAGAGCTAGAAAGCGGTGGACAAGATTTCGATCTAGGCAGGTCATCTTGACACCATAACCCACATTCTTAACCATTGACCCAGGCGCTATAGATGCGTAAAGTAATTCGGGGCTCAGTAACCCAAATTACCTACCCCCTGAGCGGTGGGGGAACAGTTGAGTGGACAGTAATGGGTGATGTTCACTGGATGCGGGTGGTACGCCTCAGATGGCCCGTGTTCTTTCTTCACCACAGTCTTCTGTGTTAGCAGCTACTGTCCACGTTTTAAGACGGGGAATATGCAGTTCCCCGTCTCCCCTCTTGGGAGCCCGCTAGTGATACCTGTCTTTGAAGCAGTGCCTTCTGTGTCCAAGTCCCCTTAGGCCTGAAATATACAGAAATGTAGCCGAGATTATAAGCATTGTTGAAGCAGCGCCTGGTGAGTTTGACGGAGGCGGAAAGACGCGTGAAGGACACACTGAAGTGTGTTAGCGGAGAAACCTCAGAGGCCCAACTAAGCAGAAAGGGAACAATCAGAACTGTTTTCGAGACAAGTCATCATCAGTCTAAATGAGAGGCTCATTTCTCCACGTAACAGAAAAATTATTTGTTTGAAGCCAACCGCCAACATCATGATTAGTCTTGAAACACTAAGTATTTTGAGTAAAGTTAACAAAACCGAGAAAAACCACCATCCTAGCTCTTCAGAAACTACGCCGGAATAAAAATCCGGATTCTCTCCGGGGACTCGGGGAGCTTCCTGCTGCCACTGGGAGCCCCTGTAGCTCTCTCCCTCGTTGGTGGTTTGCCTCAAATTCCACATTTGCACCTGTGCCCTGGTCCCTGGCAAAGACCTTTGCGTTCGGCTCTCCATCCGCCTGATCATGGTGCCCCCGATTTCACTGGCCCGCTCTCCCTTTTCCGGAGGCTCTCCCCAGACCACTGTGTCTCCAGGGTGGTGTCCTCCGCTCCTCTCTGCCTCCCCCACCCCCCACCTCGTTGCCTTAAAGGCCTTCCTCACATCCTGCACTCTCTCGTTTGTTTTTTTGTGGCTTATCTTCTCTCTCTTCTCCTGAACTTGAGCAAGGTTCAGGAGAAAAGGTTCACCCTCTGGCTCTTGTACTCAGGAGAATGACCAACACTTCGTGGTTGATTTGTAAGTATTTGTTGAGTGAATGCAATTACTACCTTATCCCAGCAGCAGTGGGGGCCAGGTAGAAAATATGAGGACGTTTATAGCAGGAATAAAATAGCTGGAATAAAAAATATAAAAAAGAGCCTAGGAATAAACTTAATAAAACATGTGCAGGACCTGTATTCATTTATTCAGCCCCTACTGTACTGGGCACTAGGATTTCAAAGACAAACACGGTCCTCGCTTGTTAACATAGAAAACACAAAATTTATCCGAGAGATAGAGATGAAGACCTCATCCCTAAAAAAAAATAAAAATAAAAAAAGCATATTAATATTACTTCAAAATGCCACCTCTTGTTTTTTTATTTGTGGGGCAAGAGATGGAGGAGTCCTAGCAGAACAAAATTATTTGAAGTTTATCTGAAAAATAAACTTCAGAGACTGCTTGTTTTTTTGGTTTGTTTGTTTAAAGAACAATGCTGGGTGCTTTGGTTAGTTCTTTTTTTGTTGTTGTTTGTTTTAGATTTTATTTATTTATTTGAATAAATAAGAGAGAGAGACAGCAAGAGCAGGAACACAAGCAAGGGGAGTGGGAGAGGGAGAAGCAGGCTTCCTGTGGAGCAGGTAGCTCGATGTGGGGCTCGAACCCAGGACCCTGGGATCATGACCTGAGCCGAAGGCAGACAGTTAACGACTGAGCCACCCAGGCGCCCCTCTGGTTAGTTATAGTTCAAAACTATTGCAATATGGTTCTGACCTTAGAATAAGCTGTATGTATAAGATAATATTTCATATCACAGGATAATGAGCTTCCTTGTCAACCACTGATACTAGGATGTGGGCTGAATCATTTGGGGACAAAATTAGATTATATTTTTACCCCAAACTATAATTTTTTGATGGATTAAAGATTTCATTGTAAAAAATGAAACCATTAAAGTTCTGGAAGAAAATACAGATGGATTTAATAATAATAGATGTTATAAAAATGAGAACATAGATGGATATAATCTTGGTGCAGGAAAGGCCTTTTTAAGCACAAACAGTAGGCAGAAAACCCTTAAAAGAAAATTTGGTCTATTTGAGTACCTACGATTCAAAACTTCTAGATGGTAAAACACACAAGGGGACTATTTTTCATATAACAATGGATGGTGGTTAAGGTGCTTATAAACCAGTAAGTGGGTTGTTCCTAGAATGATCAAGTCTTGTAGCTAGAAAGGCTCTAATACAATTCCTACTTCGTACAAATGGTGGCATGAGGGCCCGTAGAAGATAGTTTCCTTTCTCAAAGCCATACGACTAGTTGGTCAGTTGGCTTCCTTTGCCCAAACCCTCTGCAGTTGACATTGTAGGTATCTGGGTGCAGAGAATTAAGATAATGGAAGCAGTAAACCTGAAAAATTTAGGCTGTGGCCAGTTCATAGTACAATTCTGAGTATACTTCCAAGGAAGGGTCAGAGCTTACTAGAAAAATTAGGCTTTCAAGCCTTGGATAAAACAAACATAGAGGATTATTAGCCAGCCATGTGTATAATAATAATTTTGGGTTTCTGGTGCTTTTCTTCTGTTTTCTGGGGTTTTTTGTTTTTGTGTTTTTTTCCTGGGGCTTTTTTTTTTTAATGGAAAATCTAATTAGATATTAACATTTTTCTTTTATTCCAAATTGAGGTTTTTCTTGATTGTGAGGACAGGTTCGCTTTTATCAGATCGTAGGGTGCCTTAAGTATTTGAACAGAAAGGCCATAACTTAGGTATCCCTGTGCGTAGCAGCTTACCTGAATTTCAAGATTAGTCCTTGAGTAGAAATAAAAAGCAGACTTTGAAATGTGCCGGCCTTGTTTTTAAACATAAAGCATATAAAGCAGTGGCATTTGTCCCGGTTCATAACAAAAGTCAGTGTTCCTTTTCTCTACAAATTGCATACTGGCTCCGGGTGGACTGCACAAGGTTACATGGATTAAAAAGAAGCGGACACAAACAAACACAAATGCACAGTAAACTCAAACAAACAAGTGCACTGTAAACACAAACATACAAATGCACAGTAAACTCAAACACAAATGCACTGTAAACTCAAACACAAATGCACTGTAAACTCAAACACAAATGCACTGTAAACTCAAACACAAATGCACAGTGAACACAAATGCACAATAAACTCAAACACAAATCACAGTAAACACTTGCACAGGGTCCTGCTCCCTGCCTCGGGGAGGCTGGGATATGAAGCCCGCAGTCCGCTGGAGGAGGTTTGATGAGGTGTGTACAAGCTTCCGTGTCGGTAGCGTGGGGGAAGGAACAATTGTCAGCTGGTTTGGGGGGGATGCGCTGAGAAAACTTTGCCTGGACTTGAAGTTGAGCATCAGTGGGCATCCCAGAGTCCTTTCAGCGTCTTCAGATTCAATCATCTTCACTCTTTCAGGACTCCTGTTTCCAGTTTTGGCTGGGTTTCTGGAGCCGGGGAATTGTTTTCATGAACTTTTATAATAAACGTCACTTCTCTGGTGGAACCCCCAAACTCCAAGAAAAAAACAGCGTTAGTGTTGTGAACCCTATCCTGTGTCTTACTGGCATCTTCCGAAAAAAAAAAAGTTTGGGTTAATTTAATACCATTTAAAAAAATAATAATTTTCTAACTTCTGCTGGTAAGTTTTTTCCCTACTTACACTTTTTTTACTTTCTACCAAGTCTTGTTCCAACTCCATTTAATTTCGTCAGTTGTAATTTGGGAATGTGTGTGCTCTGCTTTCTTCAAGGCTTCCTGTGCTACTGTCTCTTTCAGGGGTGAATCGGGTGCTGGGAAGACAGAAAATACTAAGAAAGTCATTCAGTACCTTGCTCACGTTGCTTCTTCGCATAAAGGACGGAAGGACCATAATATTCCTGTAAGTTTTCCTTCTGTTGTTTGTTTACGTCTCAGGCTTATTCTTTTGTAATTTCAGAAACAAGCCTCAGGAAGCACAGCATACTGCTGGAACTCACAGCTCCCTTGTCTGCTCCCACCCCCACCCAGAAACTTCCTCCGCTCAGGAGGGAGCAAGTTGATCAGGAAATTGCTATTAACTAGGTATTCGCACAGGCCAACTGAAATTAACGGTTATAGCTTGAAGCCTGATTCCTCACAAAGCTTCGGGAAGAACTGTTAACAATTGATGAGCAGTGCTTATGAAGAATTCTTATTTCCACCGAAGGAAGGTCCTCAGGTATCTTTAGCGGTTCTTCCTGAAAGCAGACCACAGCCTCTTGCTACTGCCCACACAGCTTGAGGCAGGGATAGAAATTTGGGCACCGTTGATGATAAGAACAGTAGAGTCCATTATCCTTAATCTATAGATCTGCAGGAGTGGTAGGTGACCCAGCCACAACCTGCTTTCACAGTTCTGAGCTGCACGTTGACCTGTTGCTTTGGATGTGGCTCCCTGCTCAGGGAAAGACCCAAACTCGCTAACGTTTGCGTTTATCTGTTTGTAACAAACAGCAGGAATCGCCTAAACCAGTGAAACATCAGGCAAGTGCTTTTCTTTATGCTTCTTAGTCTTGAATGCTTGCACTAATTTCTGTCTCTAGATTGAGTCTCTGTTAGAAGCAAATACAGTTAGTCCTGAGTGACATCCCTTGTGAAAACTTAATTTTGGAAATTTGTTGCTTAAGAGACGTATTCTTTTGCAAGCAGCATGCCTCTTGCTTTAAATTTGTTTTCTAGATGAGTTTTAATATTTATTTACCCTTTTATCATGACATTGAATCACATGTTTATGAAGCCTGAACCCTCAGGGTTTCGAATGTCAAAAGAGCAGGTGGAATTATTTCGATTCCTCTTAAATACACAGAAGACCAGCTTTGTGCCAGACGTTAAATTTTGAGTCTGGGGCTGCAACTTGAAAAGTACCTTTTGGGTTAACACATTTCTAATCTGTTAACGTTTTATGGTCCGCATGTGTTTTAGCCTTAAAGGCCTTAATGATTTAATATATAAAGTTAGCATTTTCTTTATCCAGGGCAGGTAGTGGAGTTTTCTTCCTGATTAGAGAATGCCCCCCCCTGCTGGCTCCCCAGAGCACAGCAACGGACCGCCCACCGGCCAGAGAGCGTTTCCTGCTACCCAGGAAGAGAGGAAGGGCAGCGCCAAGCCAGATGCCTCAGACAGAAAGGGACGTCTGTCCTGCACTTAACCCTTTCCCCGGCACTGGAAAGGTTTCAGTCTGTCTTCCACAAGCGCAGTGATTTCGAGCGAATACATTTATGTTTATTTATATTTATTAATATAAAGAAATGATCATAAGTATCTACAGGAAGAGTCCTAGATACCAGGATTTTTCAGATAGCTTTCTTAAAATTCTTAAGTTGTTGGACAGCAAAGCTGT
Organism: Callorhinus ursinus; assembly: GCF_003265705.2. Classification (NCBI taxonomy): domain Eukaryota; kingdom Metazoa; phylum Chordata; class Mammalia; order Carnivora; family Otariidae; genus Callorhinus; species Callorhinus ursinus. The sequence continues at coordinate 3,312,926 of NW_027397105.1, read as the reverse complement.
CCTCTGCCTATGAAGGCCTGTGATGTTCTTTTGCTCCTGCTCCTTTAGCTGTAGGGCAGATCACTCATCCAAATTGGAAAGATTAATGAAATAATTGTTATCCGAGAGGATACTTAGAGACTTTTTGGCCAGTTACAGAAGGAACCCCTAGACCAGAAATTAGCTCTTCTTTGTGCCCTAGAGGTACACGCTAAAATGACCTTTTAATGTGTACTTAGGTCACTCGTGAAACGGTGTGAAATAATTAACAGACAGATTTGGATTTTCCAAATCCACGATGTGGAATTACGTACATCGTTACCACTAACATTTTGTTTCGATGTCATTTTAAACTACAGCGTGGATCCCCGTTGTGTGTGAGTCGCATGCCGACCCCGAGGTTTGCCTTTGGGTCTTCGGGTCGCAGGAGTCCCTGGGGAGCGGGTTTTGCCATGCTTCCCTGCGTCGTCGGTGTGCATGTCTCGCTGCATGAACTCACAGCCCGGAAGCTGCGGTGCTGCTTTTCCCCACGTTTCTTTTCACAGTCGTCTAGTCTAGTGCCAGCTATGCATGTTTCTAGAAACCTGAGAAGAGCACCTGTTCTCAACTTGGCTTCCCCAGCCCGCTTGAGGGATAGGCGGGTACCCCTGAGTGGTAGTGACCCCGGAGGGGGTCATGTCGAGAAATTCCGTCTCTGCCCACACTCCCTCCCCATTCCCAGGGACTCCCTCACCCCGTTCTGAGAAGGACCGCCATAAAGCAGTTGTTACGTCGCAAGTCTGTACTCGGCACAGTGCTTCCTTTGGTTTCACATCCCTAGGTTGTGAATTTACATTGAACTCTATGGGCAAAACTCGCTCAAGGTCCCAGGAACCGTTTGGATACGTTTCTGGCGTTTTGTCACCAGACGGTCGCATGAAGCATCAGGACAATGGGGGAGGCATTTCTAGGCTCCTCTGTTCCTTTGCTCATTCTTTTTTTTTTTTAAACAGCTTTATTAAGGTTTAATTCACATGCCATCAAATTCACGCATTCCTACAGTCCAAGCATCGTTGTTTTTTAGTACATTGAGTTACACAGTCATCCCTGCAGTAAACTTGAGGACCTTCTCATCACCCCAAAAAGAAACCCATTAGGCATCCCCTTCCACGTCCCTCCAGCCTCCGGAAACCATTCATCTATTTTCTGTCTCTACGAATTTGTCCATTGTGCGTATTTTCTATGAATGGAACCCTAGAGAATGTGGCTGTCTAGACCGTTCTTCCCCTCAGCATGATGTTTGCACAGTTTATCCGTGGCGTGGCGTGTATAATTATTCCATTCCTTTCCCTGGCCGAATGGTACTCCGTTCTACTAAATCTATTAAATCGGCCACGTTTCATTTATCCATTCATCAGCTGATAGGCATTTGGATTGTTTCCATTTGGGGGCCACTTTGAGTAATGCCTCAGTGAACATTTGTGTGCAAGTGTTTGTGCGGACCTGTGTTTCCCACTCTCCGGGGTGTGTGCCTGCGAGTGGCATTGCTGGGGCGTGGTAGTGTTCTGTTTCACATTCTGAGGGCCCACCCCGCTGATTTTCAGAGCGACGGTGCCATTCTGCACGCCCTACCCCCCCCGAAATTTACGAGGATGCCAATTTCCCCATCTCGTCGCCATGTTTGTCTTCCTTGTTCTATTTGAGCCATCCCCTCAGGACTTTGTGCTTGCCTTTAAAACTTAATCCTCATTATGGAAATACAAGTATAAATCAGTTTTCAAGATGAAGGTCACAGTATTTAAGCAGTAAATGATAAGCATTGACCTGTAAACATATGGCGTACTCCTTCTAATGGAGCTAAGTCTTAACTTGGCTTTGTCCCCCAGGCTCCTGGAAGTGGTTTGGGTGACATGCTCCCTCACCGTAGATTGCTGTCACGGACCCTCAAAGTCTGGCAGAGTCCAGGGCCACTCGAGAGTCTGAACCCAGGCCAAATTCAGAGCAGATCTGCAAACAGCTGATTTCTAAAACGTGACCTTCCCCTAAGAATGACTCTCCTTCAGGCCAGCCCACCAGCCCAACCCACTTTCGACTCATCCACATCTGGATGGCAGCTTCAGGATGACTTCCTATCTACTGGTTTAAACCGCCTTGAACTAAGATAGGCTGGTGACAGATCGCATGTAGCAAGTACAGAAAAGAGAGCCTGCCAGTGGAGATTAAGTCTGGTTCTCGGTACGGTTGACGAGTGGCTGCCACCGATTTTCAGCCCTCTTGTGGGCAGTGGGAACACCTGCAGCTCTACCCAGCCAGGCCTGCAAAGCCCAGCACGATCCCAGCCCATGTCCCATTGCTGGCTGAACTGGAGGTTTACCAATTTCAAATTCCTCTTATATCTGTCATATAGCAAGTATATATTAATATGCTATACAATAAACACAAGGGTATGGTTTTCATTACGACTGGTAATCCTTAAAAGCGTCGTATAGTTCTAAATATTTAGAATGTTAAAAATAATTTCAATACCTAATACTAATTTCCCCCCTACTTTCCCAAAAGACATTTCTTGTTGTCCTATAGGATAGAAACAGGGGACATCGCCTGATTCTAGTGGAAAGGTTAGCGCTCAGTCACTGTCCCCTGAGGGTTTATAAATGACTTCATAATTTGGTTGAGTGATGTTAGCGCTGTTCAATCAAAATGTGAAATTGTACAACACCAAAACGGTCAAATTTCATGGTAATTCCTTCATTTAAGACCTTTTTTGTGTGTTTTCTTTTTTCTTTTTTTTTTTTTAAGATTTGATTTATTTATTTGACAGAGACACAGCGAGAGAGGGAACACAAGCAGGGGGAGTGGGAGAGGGAGAAGCAGGCCTCCCGCGGAGCAGGGAGCCCGATGCGGGGCTCGATCCCAGGACCCTGGGATCATGACCGGAGCCGAAGGCAGATGCTTAACCGACTGAGCCACCCAGGCGCCCCTTTTTGTATGTTTTCTGATGTTGGCTTTGTGTCGAGCTTTTTGTGATCCATTTTTGAGTTACTGAGATCCTTACTTGGTCTCTGTGATGTCACCAGTCCGTTAGGAGGAAAGTAATACACGACCCTATTAACATAGTTGCCCCAACAGCAGAGGCCTGGGAGTGCCCCAGTCGGCAGGTCCCATGGTGACAGCGAGGACCCTTCGCCCAATACCTACTGCTGCCTTTGACTCACCACCAGCCCCGCCCCAAACACTACTAGCACATTTCGGGACCTCTGACTGTACATTCCTTCAGCAGACACTCACGGGGCATCCTTCTGACCTCACACTGACTGAGCGAGGTCCAGGGGATACAACCAGTTATTCCAGGCGGGCAGAAGAAAGAATAGAATCAGATCACACACATAAGCACACCCATGTACACTTAAAGAAGCAAAGAATCCTTGTAGCCATGTCTAGGAAATATTAAAATGGGGTACGCAATATACATTTTATCTCCCAAGTTAGGAAAACATTTGAGACGTAAAGTATTCAAGTATTTTTATTGTGATTGGATAGGATGATGGTGTGTAATTTTAAGGACTCTACATTCCTTGATCTAACAGTTGATGTTTAGTGTAAAGGTAATGCCCCATTTATGAAAATTCAGTGTTTTTCTGACAGGTTCTGTATTGTGATCACACAGACTGAGTGAGGTAAGAATAATTCTAGAGCCTAATTTTTGCAGAACTAGACACTAGGGCTTTGTAAGGTGTTGGTCATGACCACACTGATGGAGGCGAGTGCTGATCTCCAGGGGAAAGGCCCTCCATTAGTACAGAATGACAACTGACATTCTTTTTTTTTTTTTTTTAAGATTTTATTTAATTTGAGGGAGGGAGAGAGAGAGGGAGTGTGGGGGGCAGGCGACAGAGGGAGAGGGAGAGAAACTTAAGCAGGCTCCCCACTGAACAGGGAGCACAATGCAGGGCTTGATCCCAGGACCCCGGGATCATGACCTGAGCTAAAGTCAGATGCCCTGATAACTACCATTCTTTAATGATACCTCTCAGTTGTTAAAATTGGTTAGCAGGATATCATGTTTAAGAAATCTGGGCAGTGGGGCGCCTGGCTGGCTCAGCTGGTTGAGCGTCTGCCTTCGGCTCAGGTCATGATCCCAGCGTCCTGGGATCGAGCCCCGCATCGGGCTCCCTGCTCGGCGGGAAGCCTGCTTCTCCCTCTCCGACTCCCCCTGCTTGTGTTCCCTCTCTTGCTGTGCCTCTCTCTGTCAAATAAATAAAATCTTAAAAAAAAAAAAAAAATCTCAAAGGAAGGTCTTTTTATCCCTCTTTTGCTCAGGGTGGTTTATAATCCTTTCTTTGGGTCTAGAATACTGTGGTATCTTAAAACACAGGGGTAAGATCTATGTTTGCAAAACGCAGATTTCTCTAAGCCTGACAGTATAATTCTAACATGATGTCCTGGGAACACAGCGTCACTTTCTCGTGCTTTTTTGTGGCCAGAACTAGCATCAGGCTTCTCCTATAGCTTCCTATCACATGTCATCATCAAAGGCACATATTAATATTCTTACATCTTTTGTTTGTAAAAATCTGTCGTGTAGCCTGATTTGAACATGATTAAAGACACAGAGTCAAGCATAGAGTCTATCACAGACTCTCTACTTACCTTTTAAATCTGAGCAGAAGTCCGCAGCAGCATGCTCCCATCTCTGTCCCTTCTGAAAGTGGAGGTGAGGATGTTGCTCTCTCTGCCTCGTTAAGATACTGGGTGAAGCCCTTGGAAAAATGGCACGTCTTCCAACAGTCTCAAGGTTATTGTTTTTTTTTTAAGATTCTATTTATTTATTAGAGAGAGAGAGCAGGGTGGGGGGAGCGACAGGCAGAGGGAAAAGCAGGCTCCCCGCTGAGCAAGAAGCCCAATGTGGGACTCGATCCCAGGAGCTTGGCATCATGACCTGAGCCGAAGGCAGACGCTTAACCCACTGAGCCACCCAGGCGCCCCTAGTGGTTATTATTAGAATTGGCTGCCTGAACTCACTGGAACAGAGTAGAAATAAACAGAAGTGTAAGTATTAATATGTTCTTCATCGCAGCATCCTGCTAGATTTCATTTCATGAAAACCCATTTGTTTTATTTTCAAAGTTCTCCACCTATATTATGTGCCCTGCCCTCAGAGTTCTCTCCTGTGCCCAGTGTGACCTTTCCTTCTGATCACTTTATAAATGCTAATTGTTTTCCTTTAGCAGAGCCTCATGGGACCAAGAATAAAGCCAAGAAGGTTACGGGGTGGCACACAAAATGAAAACACGGAGGAAGAGAGGACGAGTTTTGTTTTGTATTTTCCCCCCGAGGACTGGAGTAAAGACATGAGATTAACGTACATCTGCTTTGTGTGTGTGTGTGTGTGTGTGTGTGTGTAATGTCTTTTAGGGAGAACTTGAACGGCAGCTTTTGCAAGCAAATCCAATTCTGGAATCATTTGGAAATGCGAAGACTGTGAAAAATGATAATTCATCTCGCTTCGTAAGTTTGAAAGCACCAGAAACTTTTCATTTCTCCCATGTCTAGTAAATGTCTGCTGTGGTAATGCAGCCAGAATACTTCTCTTCCTGGATTTTAGGGAGAGGCTAATAGATGTAGGATAGAGCAGTAGAAACGTGATGAGTCTCATGTAATTTTAAATTTTAAGTTTTCTGGTAGTTGCATTTTAAAAAGGAAAAAAATGTGAAAGTGATTGTAATGATGTAGTTACTGTATATAATTATACCGTACGGGTAGATGACTTCATCTTCGGGGCTGATCTGTAATACTTATTGCGGGCCCAGTGTGGTGATGAAGTGAGATGTGCATGGAGGACTTAGCACACAGCACCACTGGGAGTGTCCGTGCTCCACAAACAGAGTTTGGTATTCAATGTAGTCACTTGTCCTGTTCATACTCCCTGTTTCTCTGGGATATGGACGTCAGAATAATGGGTCAGTACTGTGCCTTCTCTGTAAAAATTCTTCTCAGCTGTTGGGCTTTGTTAGTTCTGGAGAGCTTCCCTCTCTCCGTCCGTTGGACCATCTATCCCAGAGTGCCTGAGGCTGTCCTCCTAGGTGTTGGCCAGATGGGCCTTCTTGCAGGAACCCTGCGCTCCCCGTCCAGCTACTCGTCGACACGTCAGTGGCAGATCTCCTCTAGAACCATATGCAGCAAAAGGGGGCCCACCCCGCCGTCCATCTTTCGCCCTGGATTATAGTCCTCCAGATGGGATAACTATTTCCACAGTGAGATTGAAGAGGGTCTTCGATTTCAGTTATTTCTGCTTAAATCGTTGAGAGTTAATTCTCTGTTTTTCCTTCCTCCTGATATTAGAAGTATTTGTAGAAGACGAGACACTTCTGTTCTGATGACTCCTTGATGGGTAGTTTTGGGGGAATCTGGTACCATTGGGCCGTACGGTTTTACTCTGAGAATGTAAAGTCATGGCGTTCACATTGACTTTCTGACCTCACAGAATGGGTGATTAGTAGAAGTTACCAGATACAGGCTCACAGAGGACCTGGTGAACCCAAAGGTAGCCAGATAACCCTCTGAGTCTGCCAGGGCCGCCGTAAAGAGCGCCCCAGACTGGGGGCCCTAAACAGTAGAGCTTGATTTTCTCACTCTTGGAGCCTGGAAGTCCAAGACCAGGGTCGCGGCAGGGTCGGTTTCTTCTGTGGCCTCTCTCCTTGGCTTGTAGACTGCCACAGGGGCCTCCCTCTGCATGCGCCTGTGTCCTGTTCTCTTCTTGTAAGGACACCAGTCATGTGGGACTAGGGCCCTAGTGACCTCGTTTTAACTTAATTATCTTTCTGAAGACCGTGTCTCCAAATATAGTCATGTTCTGAGGCACTGGGGCTTAGAACTTTGACATAAGAATTTGGGGTGGGACATGACTCGGCCCATGGCACCCTCAGAGGTAGTTTAAGTTACAAGAGGTCCTCCAAGTTATGCATGAGATAGGGATCTACTGGTTTGGAATATTGCTTATTCCTAGTAAGATAAATTTTGAAGATTCATTTAACCCAAGTTCATTAGGTAATTATGTTAGCTCTTTACGTACAGAGTGGGATAACAAATGTATCTGTGTCAGGACGAAGCGTGGCCGTGACTTTGGGGTTTATAAAAGAACTGCGGACGCTAAACTTTGTTGGTAGAGTTTTTACCATGCCCTGGATCATCAGCATTGAGCCTGAGCCACATTTTAAATCTTAAATTCTTGCCACTGAAAGCCCTGTGTTTAGTGGCAGTGTCATGGGATTGAAGACATGGTGAGCTACCACCTTTGGTATGTGAATCTCCGTGACGATTTACAAGGATTCCTGAGTGGAAAATGTTCCTTTTTACCACATAAATCAAGTTACCAGTCTATTCCAATTCCCCCTGCCCCGAACCACACTTGAAATTCAGGAGAAACCATTTTGTGATGGTCTCCTCTTTGCCCGGCAAAGTTAAATTGCTGCCAACGAGTCCTTTGTGTCCTTTGGTAAAGAAGGTAGTGAGTCGGTTCCTTAGTGGTCAGGATCCGTCTGCCTGCCAGCGATTTTGTGTTTGGGACAGGTGGACGTATAATTCCGTATTGGTTCCCTGTTGCTATGTAACAAATTGCCCTACGCCTAGTGACTTGAAACCTCTATCACCTCGGTGTGTCTGTGTGATGGGTGGTTCTGACTCGGTCTCTCATGAAGGTGTCGCTAAAGTGGCGTTGGCTGGGGCTGCAGTCCTCAGAAGGCTTGATGAGGCTGGAGGATCTTCTTCTGAGCTGACTCGGGCAACTTTTGTTGGGAATCCTTGGTTCCTCACCTCAAAGGCCTCTTTGGAGAGATGCCCGCTCATGACATGGCAGCTGGTGTTTCCCCAGAGCAGGTGATCCAAGAGAGCAAGACAGAAGCAGCACGGTGTTCTTTATGACCTTGGAAGTCACATACCAACCCTTTGATGTATTTTACTGGTCACACAGACCATCCCTGATACACTGTTGGGGAGGGGACTGCACAAATGCACTGTGACGGCAACACCAGGTGTTGGGGATTACTGGCGCCATCTTGGAAGTTGGCTACCACATGTTGTTAGATTTCCATATTGACAGATGTAGGCTATGATCTGTAATTTGCATTACTGGAGCTCAGTGGCTCTCAGTTGGAAACCCTCAGGGGATGTTTGGTAGTGTCTGGAGGCATTTTTGGTTATTTGGTTCGCGTGATGGGTAGTGGTGTGCCTCCAGCATCTAGTGGGTAGAGGTGAGGGATGCTGCTAACATCCAAGAATTATGCAGCCAAAAATGTCAGTTATGTCGAGGTTGAGGAACCCCGGTCCAGCTTGTTTCTTTAAATTGGAGTCTAAATCAAGGTAATCACTTTCTGAAATTTATTTGCAAAGTAATTACTTTACACGAGTCTCCTTCAAGCTTATTATTTACGCATCCTATTCCCAAGGTTGATATAAATAATTCTGGTAGGAACTCGTGTTACATCCCACTGGCAGGAAGAATTTCTTAGTTTTCTAGCAGAATCGATTCCAGCAAGGATCATCCATCTAATCTAAATCCTCGATAAACCCAGTTTCAGCTGGAAGCCACCTCCCAAAGCACTTGGATTATAATCTGGATTATAGTGCTCCTGGATTATAATCTTGACGTAAACTCAGTCTAACCTATTAAAAGCGAGTTTTTTTTAGGAAAAGACGATTTTTCACTAGAGGCAGTGTTCTCACACACAGCTAGTCATTCATTGCGAAACAAAGGTGTGTTTACATTGTTGGCTTTGGGCTGTAATTCCTAGAAAGTCAACTTTATATTATCGCCATACAGGATTTTTTCAAAGAAACAGCAGTAGCTAGCTACTAACCCATCTTAAGGCATTAAATGCACAAAGCCACAACAAGTAGTTGATTTTAGTGGTTCCGTGAAAAATGGTGAAATATTGGTTGCTCTGGGGGACAGGAGCTCAGTCAGCTGCGGGCATCCCTTTGGCAAGTCCCTGTGGGCGTGGTCAATGCTTTGTTTCTCGGGCGTTCGAGGGTAGCCGGTGTGGGCTCATCTTTCAGTCACATCTTCTAGAATTTGGATTTTGCTGTTGGGCCCTTCAGTTAATTATTTGGCTCCTGTCCTTTGCCAGGCACTGTGGTATTCACATGTTCTTTCCGTTTGGATGTCTTGATAGAGCTCTCAGATTTCACATGTTCCAACTGGAACCTTTTCTATTCGAAATCTGTTCTTAGGTCTTCTGTCAGGACGTGGTCCCTGCAGATCACCCAGTTGTGTATGCATGAAACAAAATAAACCCACAAAAACCCAGAAAAATAAAATAAGACTCCTCCTGGCCTTAACCTCTCCTCTTGGCCTGTGTGCAGACTGGAGCGAATCCTGTCGGCCATGCTTCTGGAACGCATCTCAGATCTGTCCACAGTTCTCCTTCTGCCTCTTCTCAATACCCGATTGGTCTAAAGCCCTATCTGAGGTCATCCTCTGTCGCTCTCTGCACGGTGTCCTCTTGGCTTTGCTCACAGTCTGGGTGAGTGCCCCCCCTGTCCTGCTGGCACGTGACGTCTCTCCCCGTCGGGCCTGTCTCCCTGGTCTCCAGATCCTTAGTTCGTGGCACTGTGGCTCGAACGCGTAAGTATACAGTAGGCGCATATTCATGCTACGGTGTGGTTGCCTGCACAGCAAGAGTTCCCCAGCCTCTTGGAGCCTGCCTTCATCTAGGTCTTACTTCATTGTACAGTTGAGCTCAGAGGGCGTATTGCGCGGGCCAGGCCCTCTGGGAACAGAAGGTTTGGACGGGCCAGGCTTGGGGCCGGGAGTGGCGTCCCACGTCGTGCTGGAAGAGAAATGCAGTGCTGAGAAGCACGCCCCGTATACAGTGGAGCCACATGGAGTCGTTATGTGCAGGACGCAGGCTTGCAGTGAAAATATTCAAAACCATAAACTCCACAAGCTTTTAGAATCCATTTGTTTCCATTTCTTTGATCTGATATAGACGAATCATTTCCTGAAGAATATCTTTTCTTTCAAAGATGCTAGCATCTGGCTTGTGTTAAAGGGGATTCTTTGAGGAGAGCATTACCCTTATAAAAATAATCGTTCACAGTTAGCCCGTTCTGTTTATGGAGAAGCCAAACACATTCCAGATGGAGGAGATTTATGTCAAATGAATCTCTTGTAATGAAACTTTTAAAACAGGGACTTCAATTTCTGACTTGTATCAGCAGATACATCTTCTCTCAGAAAGGTTTGGTACGAGTCATTCTCTGTATTTGTGCAGGTCTTTTTTATTTTCCCTCCAAACGGAATTGAGCCACTTTGGCAGTCCCCGATGCTAGGTGCCTTTTGGTAGGTACTTAGCCTCAGTAGAGCTTGGTAAAGGCTCCGGTGCCCTCCCCAGCGTGGGGCTAGCAGAGTCCTGTGTCCCTGCAGGCAGACACAAAAACAGTTTTGTAAGTAAATCGAACATAGTCCCTGCTCTGTCCCATTGGTTCTCTCCCCGCTCCCACTGAAGACACCTGCGGGGGCACATGTGACCGTGTCCGAGTGTGGCCTGGTGCAGGACACCGGCGGCACCGATTCAGCGTGGAACCCGAGGCAGCCTTCCCGACAGCCCCCGCGGCCTCCGGGCCTTTCTGGAGTCTTAGCACCTTGTTCACACCAGACTGGGGGTGTCTGTGTCCTTCCAGTCCGTCCACGTTACCCCAGGAATCCTCGCATCCGTTATACTAAGTAACGAGACCACTTACTTACCCTGCTTTTACTAACGAGGGGAGCTTCTGGTACAGTTTGGAGGTGAGCACCGCCCTCTGGTCTCGGATTAAGTCCGGCTCATTGCTCCCAGAGTGGGTTTTCCCTTTTAGGGCCAAAGCTGCCCCCAGAGTGGAGAGAACCATTGTAGTGGCGGGAACCCACACACGTACAGAGCATCCCCTTGATGCTGTGGGGTTTGAAAGTAGATTCCAGATACTCTGACGACTTTAATCGTCTGACCTGTGCGGAAATCCGACGTGGGGTGTGCAGCGTGATGCGAGTTTCTTCACGTAACGTTTGAAGACAGCCTGTTGGCAGAGGAGCATAGAGGGGCCTCCAGGGGCCCCTTCGGGTCGCCGTCGGCCAGAAGGTTCTATCGCTTGGAAATTATGGAGTGCTTTTTCTTGTGGTCAAGAGGTCAAAATCCAGTTGCAGTGTGTCACAGACCCCTGCCGTTCATTGTGGTCTTATTTTCCAAGAGCTTAGAGTAAACAGGTACAGAACCTCCCTTTAGTTACCATTTAGCTGGAAGCAGACGAACATAAGCTGTAAGTTCACTCATCTCAAATGGCCCTGCTTCTCGGAGTCTCCCTCCCTGTCCCTGTAGCACCTGTTGGTCCTTTGGAGGTTCCCTACCGCGATGTCCTCCAGGCCTCGAAAGGGCAGGGCCTCATGGGTCTGCTTCCATTTGGGGGGCATTAGGTCAGCCTTGCCCTCAAGGCCATGATCGTAGGATTTGTGTAAAGTGCTTACCAGCCACACGTCTCCGGGGCAGAGCGGGGTTTTCGGATCACGTTAGAGATTCCCCCCACCAAGAGCTGCACGCGCATTCTCGTTTCCCCTTCTTTTCCTAGCTCGGTGTGCAGTTTTCAAAATTGGAAAATTGGGTGAGTTCTTCACGAGTGCTCGTAGTACTGAACAGAAGATATAATGAAGTACTGATTTTTCGTGAATTATCCCCTTGTTTTCAATTTCAAAAGTCAGCATTACTGCAGCATAATTTCCACATAATGTTCAAAATTTGTGGTGGCATCCCGATACTGACTACTCATTTTTTTGTACTCTAAGCAAATATTTATGCAATAAATGTAGGAATGGCATAAGAAGGAGCCTAGTGGGTAAGAAGCTGGGGGAGTGGACTGGACACCTTAGTAGAGGGTGTAGGCCAACGTGTAATCTGTTCATAGTAAATAGAAGGAACGGATGTTTAATTTTTTTTTAACTGGCATTTATCTAAGGGGTTCTAAGATCTCTCCCTTGATTATTTATAAAAATTAGGCTGAATTATATCTTGCATCCAATAAAATTCACCCTTTTCAGTGTACAGTTAGACGGGGTTAGATGCATGCGTATCATACTGAGGCCAGCACCGTGGCCCAGAGAGAGAATATTTCCTTTACTCCAGGAACCTCCCTTTCGCCTTCATGTTGTTGCCTCCCTCCCCCAGCCCTGGGAGCCACTGATCTGTTTTGTCTCGGTGGTCTGTTTTCTTGACCATGTCAGGTAAATGGAATCCTATTAACACATGGTGTTTTATGTCTAGTTTCTTTCATACAACATCGTGCTGTTTTGGGATCCATCCACGTTGTTGGGTGTATCACTGGCTTGTTCCTTTTTATTGCTCGGTAATATTCCACTGTGTGATTATACCACAGTTTCTTTCTTTTTTTTTTTTTTTTTTACGATTTTATTTAGTTATCCGACAGAGAGAGTGAAAGAGGGAACACAAGCAGGGGGAGTGGGAGAGGGAGAAGCAGGCTTCCCGCGGAGCAGGGAGCCCGACGCGGGGCTCGATCCCAGGACCCTGGGATCGAGACCTGAGCCGAAGGCAGACGCTCGGTGACTGAGCCACCCAGGCGCCCCTCTTACCACAGTTTCTTTATCTGTTCACCACTCAATGGACATTTTCGGTTGTTTCCATTGGAGGGCCATTACGAATAAAGTGGCTTTGAACATTCACTTCAGGTGTCGATGTGGACACGTGCTTTTGTTTCTCTTGGGTGACTACCTTAGGAGTGAGATTGCTGGGGCATATGGTAACTTAGGTTTCACTTAATACGAAACCCCGCAGGCTTTTCCAAAGTGGCTGTGCTGTTTTGTATTCTTACCAGGGTTGTGGGAGAGTTCTAGCGGTTCTGTCTCATTGCTGGTCTTTTTTCAGAATGTTAGCCATTTTAGTGGGTATGTCCTGGTATCTCTTTATGCTCATTTTATTTTGCATTTCTCTAATAACTCATGACATTGAGCATCCTCTTAGATACTACTGACTCTTTACGTATCTCCTTTGATGAAATAATCTCTTTAGATATTTTACCCAATGTTTTTCTTGGGTTGTCTTGTTATTGAATTGTTCTTTATATATTCTGGGAATAAGTCTTTTCCCAGGTAGGTATTTGGTAGATATTCTCTGCTGGTCTGTGGTTTCTCTTTTCATTGTCTTCACAGTGTCTTTTGAAGAACAGAAGCTTTAGATCCTGATGAAATCCAGTTTATCAGGTTTTAGTTGATAAACTCTAAAGGTTCATGCTCTTTGCATTCTTTCTAAGAAGTCTTTTTCTACTTTAAGGTCATAAGGATTTTCTCCTGTTTTTTTTGTTTTGTTTTGTTTTTGTTTTTTTAGAAGTTTATGGTTTTAGGGGCGCCTGGGTGGCTCCGTCGTTAAGCGTCTGCCTTCGGCTCGGGTCGTGATCCCGGGGTCCTGGGATCGAGCCCCGCGTTGGGCTCCCTGCTCCGCGGGAGGCCTGCTTCTCCCTCTCCCACTCCCCCTGCTTGTGTTCCCTCTCTCGCTGTGTCTCTCTCTGTCAAATAATAAAATCTTTAAAAAAAGAAAATAAAAGAAGTTTATGGTTTTAGCCCACGCTTCTAGGTTTAATCTCTTCGGAGTTAACTTTTTTATATGGTGTGAGGAAGGGTCTAGGTTCTTTTGGTTTTGTTTTACGTATTTTTCAGGCACCATTTTTTGGAAAGATTGGTCCTTTCTCTATTGAATTATCCGGGCACCTTTTGTTGAAAGATGAGTTGACTGTAGACGTGTGGTCTATTTCTGGACTCTCTTCTGATCCATTGATCTGTGTCTCTGTCCCCCCACCAACACCAGCTTGTCCTCATAAACTTAGAGCTTTTTGAAATCGAGTAGTGCAAGTCCTTGAGGCTCTGCTCCTCTTCCTCAACATCGTCGTGACCTTTTAGGTTCTTTCCATTTCCCTGTAAGTCTCGGAATCAGCTTGTCCGTTTCCCCAAGGAAAGCCCTCCAATCCCTTGACCGTCTGCATGAGGAGCGAGCATTGAAGTCGTGGAATAAACCATCTGTTGCCATTCGTCAGTTTTCTTTGTTCTGCAAAGGGTTTAATTTGTGAGCTACTTGCTTTTATTTTTGCCTTCTCATTTTTACAATCACTTTACCAGTTTTGGTATTCAGTATTATGGTAACTTTATGAAATGAGTTATGAAATAATCACTATTTTCTGTGTCCTTAGAACAGTTATGTGTAAAAAAAAAAAAAGAAGTTATGTGCAGTCGGGCCATTAAATTTTCCTTAGGAATTTGCAAAACTGTTTCATCAGGCCAATCCATCATTTTTGAATAAGTAATTATATTTCATTTTTAATGATTATGATCTATTCAAGTTTTCTCTCTTTTTTCTTGAATGGATTTCTATTTTCCTAGGAAATTGTATGATTTCATTTCTCAAGCCTGTCATTATGGGGCTGGATACAGCGTTCCTTTCATGCTGTGAAATCTCTTATCTCAGATTATGGAGGAGAGTTTTTTCAAAGTTCTAATTGATCAGGGTCTCATTTTTATTACGTCACAGCCCGGGAAGGTAGCTGCGTCCTATTGCCACGTTGTGGGAATTTCCGGAGGCTTTGCCTTCCCTTTCTATTCGAGGTAATATTTAAGACCCATTTTTGTGACCAACTCATGGACACTTGGCAGGGCGCGTTGGTTTGTCACTTTATTTGTTCATACCCTCTGTGTCCTTACTTACTTCTAATTTTCTTGTGATTTATCTTCAGGGCAAGTTTATTCGGATCAACTTTGATGTAACTGGCTATATCGTTGGGGCCAACATTGAAACGTGTATCCTTTTCATAATGGCATAATCCAGACTAAAGAGTGACTTCCCCTGTGGCCAGCCTCAAGGTGGACCCTCTGTGATATGACTCCCATCACCCAGATGATCAGACTGAAGCCTGGAGAGATCTTGACTCGATCAGAAACTTCCAGCTACCGAATGTTAACCCCTAAATGTTGTTTTGCTGGTGGTGGTGGTTTTAACAGTGGGCCCTGCCCTGTTCACATGGCTGGGGCAGTGGAGAGTCCCATCGAGGTAAGGATTGCCTGCACGTGACCCAGGAAATGTTGATATGGTGGAAGAACCTCCAGGTGAATACCATCCTATTGAACCACTCTTCAGTTGGGTGTTAGGTTACCCCTTTTTACCATCTGCTCCTGGTATTCGTGGGATGGGCATGTGCCCCCCAAAACAAGCCTTATGAAAGTGCAGAGTTCAAGTCATTTCAGTTAGTGTTCAGCAGAATAAAACTAGAGGAAAAACAAATGCCAACTACATAGACTTGTCTGAGGAAATGTCACATGCATAGAGTGGCCTTTAGGAATGGTAACTCCATATAGAGTTAGTTGGATTAAAGAGGTAATAGAAATGATTCTGAATGATGGGATGCCAGTTAGGAAGGATATAGGAGACAGTTCTCTGCTGCTTCTGACAAGTATCAGAGATCCCGTGATAGAAATACAACGTTTCTATCCCTCAGGTAAAGGAGAGATCAAAATTTTCCCATTAATTCAGAATTGTGTCTTACGTCTCTGAATACGCTCAGAGCCAGAAGACACAAGAATCACTTGAGAAATGACGGGGGATGGATCTAGAGTTTCTTCGCATAGGTCTGCTATGGCATTCGTGTGAACGTATTTTCCACCAAATGTGGAGGATGTGTTTGGGGTGATCTAATTGAAAATCTAAGCTCTATGGCATGTACAAAATTAATTCAGCTTGGTGGAAGTCCCAGATCTGCGCCCCAGACGCCCAGGCAGGTGTGCCATGGTCTGGGAGGCAGGAGTGGGTTGGGGGCGAGCAGGTGCCATGTGGGAAGCCCCGGTGGGGGGCTCACAGCTCTGGAGAGGTAGCATGAGCAGGCCAGTGGCTGATCTGATCAGGGCTGTCTCCGGTGTTTGGAAAGTTCGAGCAAGACGGTGGATGTCGAGGGGCCGGCACCACTGGCGTGAGGCTTTCCACGAGGAGTTCTCGGGGAGCACGGGGGCCGAGCGCATGGCTTGTGGGGTCGAACCGAGCTTTGATTCCTGACTCTGCAACTTACTAGTGGTGTTATTTTAATTCCCTTTTGTGCCTTGGTTTCCTTATTTGTAAGATTGTGGTAAACTGCTATAAGGCTTTTCCTGCCTTCAGCAACTCAACTTCCTTTTTATAGCTTCTGAGTTCCTGGTTTGGTGCCGTGTTCTTTGAATATAAGCCGGAGTAGGGGCCAGTGGGGTGGAGTGGGGCGAGGGCAGCACCCTGATCTTCGAGCTCCCTCCCATCCACGATCCCCACAGATGAGCGAGGGACATAGTGCGTAAGTTTCCTTTTTCACTTACGAGTTTTAACCATTCAGAATGGTTCATCGCCGGAGGGCTAATGGGTATCTGAGAAAGAAACCGTTTTACAACTCATATTCGTATAGACACTGAGAGAGGGCCGGCCACCTCTTCGGTTCGATCCTTAACCATCTTCGCTCAGACCTTCTGGAAAAATCTCGTGCCGTTCGTCAAGCAAAAGACGAACGTACTTTTCATATCTTTTACCAGTTGTTATCCGGAGCAGGAGAACACCTAAAGTGTAAGTCACAAAGTTTCTTACTGTTTATTTATCGGAATATGGTTTTTTTGTCTTAAATGTTTCTGAAAGAGAACATTTTGAGGAACCCGTGCAGTCGACCCTGGAACAATACGGGGCTGGAGGCACCACGCCCCACACGGTCACAAATCCGCGAATAACTTGTGACTCCCCCACAACCTAACTACCTGCAGCCAGCTGTTGACAAGAAGGCTTACCGACAGCCAGTCCATTAACGTGTGTTTTGTACGTTCTATGCGTTACATGCTGCATTCTTATAAGAAAAGCAAACTGGAGGAAGAAATGCTAAGAAAATTCTAAGGAAGAGAGCACACACTCACAGAACTGGACTCTGCGGGGAAAAACCCGTGTGTGGGCGGACCTGTGCGGTTCAGCCTGTCTTGTTCCAGGCTTCACTGTCATTTCGTACACACCCCAAAATGGAAATGAAATTAAACTTCCATGCCATGGGAGAAATACTTGATTTTAAGTGGCAGTTACGTGGGCAGTGTCACATTATCTTCTCTATGTTTATTTCTTTCCTTTAAAAGAAATTTCTGGGGGCGCCTGGGTGGCTCAGTCGGTTAAGCCGTCCGCCTTCGGCTCAGGGTCCGGGGATCAAGTCCCGCATCGGGCTCCCTGCTCCGTGGGGAGTCCGCTTCTCCTTCTGCCTCTGCTCCTCCCCCAGCTTGTGCTCTCGCTCTCTCTCAAATAAAGATAAAAAAATTTTAAAGTTTTAAATTAGAAGACAAATGATGGATTTTTATACAAGTTCTGTCTCAACATTTGTAAGAAAAAATAAATAAATATATTTTTATTCCCGGGTTTACAATTGAAGATATATGTACGCTTCCACGAGTACTAGAAGGAGCTTATAATGGACTTCAATTTATTTTGTCTTGAATCCTAAGGACTGGAAGCTTAGGGACTGGTTGGGGGCAAAGTGCCGGGTCAGAAGTTTGCTGGATCAGAGGTATTTGAGGGTGAGGGGAAGATGCACAACTTCCTGATTTCTTCTGAGTCTTGAATTCAGTGCTCCTTCGATGTGACCATTACGTGTATTCTCCAGAGATCCCAACGGACACGGGCCTTGTACTCTTCTGTCACTCAGGGTCCAGGCTTTTGCTAACCACAGACACCTGTGAAAGCGTTGAGCCCAGAAATGAGAGACCTACAAGGGAAAAAAATGAGCCACAAATTAATAGAATCACTGTCATGAGAAACTAAGCGTTCAAGCTGATGACAGTGTGTGATGCTCAGGAGGAGGAAGACCTCAGGCTTTCAGACTGGCAATAACTCTGCGCTAGTCATGAATCAAAAAATAAGAAGAAGATCAAAGTGTTAACAAGAAGGAGGTAGAAAGAGAAAAGCAGTCAGTACCCAGTGCGGGTGAAATACGAGAGAGGGAAGGGTTGAGGGCTCGGTGCGCTCAGCGAAAGTCTGCAGGAGAGCACGTGATAAACTCTAGTGTGGGGATCAGTAGCCCTCTGTCTTCTGACCCCCCCTGAGAAACATCCTGCTCCTCTCGAAGAACACACTTCTCGAAAGGCAGCGTTGAGTTCTGACTCACGGCCCCTAAGACACAAGTGATCAATGGGGGGCGGCCGTTAGAATAGCCCATCGTACATAGAGGTGGTGCGTCACTCACAAAGGCAAACTCACTGCCCAACAGACTGGCTCGGAGAAAGGGTTTCAGGGCATTGGCTGGGATGGGGGTCTGTACCGTCCATGTCTGGTCTTTATGTTCATGGCGTCATACTGATGCCATAATGCCTGCTTTCAGCTGCTTTGCTAACATAGGCTTATTGGTTCTAGGGCTTAAAAACTTTGCCTCAAAAGATGCCTAACATATTTAAGTCTAAAAACAGTAAGGCGGAGTTACCTGGAAAACGTACATCCATCATTTCCCGGTTACCGATTCCATAGAGCTGGTAAACCGCTGTCCCCAAAACTCCAGTTGCAATTTTGAGCTGACCGCCTCGTTTTCCCTCAGTGACACGGAGGATGGAAAACTGTGTGTGGTTTTGAAATGCATCTACGAAGAAAGAAAAAGTATGGCAGGAAGTGTGTGGTGGTGGGGAGGACGCGAGCCACCGCTCCCCTGCGATGAGCCCCGGGCGCCGGCGGGCGTGCTTTGTCCGTGGGAGGCCGTTACACCGCATCCCATTCTCTTTCCTTCCAGCGGATTTGCTCCTCGAAGGGTTTAATAACTACAGATTCCTTTCCAACGGCTACATCCCCATCCCGGGGCAGCAGGACAAAGACAACTTCCAGGAGACCATGGAGGCGATGCACATCATGGGCTTCTCTCACGAGGAGATTCTGTGTATGTGGGCTTTCCCTGCGAGTCGGCTGCTCCTTAGACGAGACTTGCACGGGGGGGGGCGGGGCAGGGGGGGAGCATGAGCCAGAAGATGACCAGGCAAATCATGACGACCGCCCCTGATTGTACAAATTCCCGGAAGCCGGGAATTTACCGACAAAGTTCCGTGTAGCTGATTTTTTAGCACAGAATAAGTGAGGCTACGTCTGCTCCATTTTGAGGCAATAATTCTGTTTTTTCTTTTTTTTCCTTTTTACACCCGTGTAAAGCAATGCTTAAAGTAGTGTCTTCAGTGCTACAGTTCGGAAATATTTCTTTCAAAAAGGAGCGAAATACGGATCAGGCGTCCATGCCGGAAAATACAGGTACGCGGACCAGTGCGAGTTTTGCTTGTGTCGTGTTGTGTGGTGGCCCTGTGTCGTGCGACTTGTTGCGTGTTCTCCGAGCGCGTGGTGCAGTGTGCGTGGAAGCGAGCTCATGAGGCTCCCCTCGGAGCCATGTGGAGTGGGGCGGCCGCCCGGCGAGCCCCTGAGTGAGGGACGAGCCGGGGTGGCGGTGGAGACCCTGCCCCAGCCCCGGGGGCCACACGCCACGAAGACCACGCCACAGAGCCCACGAGGCTCCCCCCGAACGGGGGCTGTAGGTTAGGATTCTGGGCAATTGTTCCCTTGCCAGGAGCATAGGCCCCGTGTTGCCAAATACTGTCTGTATTTTTCAAGGAAATCCAGATTTTAACATGAAATCTCCCAGCTTTGAAATGTTTAACACGAACTCAAGCCTCCTGCTGGGCATCCCCTGGGGGTTGCCAGTAAACTACCCAGAAAAAGGACCTGCTGCCCAGCTCGTGTTACCTAAGAACGAGCAGCATTCACTTGAGAGGACGGAAGACCCGAACCTTGTCCTTGAAGACTCAGTTCCTTTTTTGATAAGGCTTCTTACTGAGTGTGTCGTGACTAGATCACAGGTGGGAGTCTGGTGCTTAGGGGACTTTTCACGCTCTAGTTGCACAGAAGCTCTGCCATCTCCTGGGGATGAACGTGATGGAATTTACTCGGGCCATCCTCACCCCCCGGATCAAGGTCGGCCGAGACTACGTGCAGAAAGCCCAGACCAAAGAGCAGGTGAGTTCAGCGTTGTCAGCACACATTTGTCTGAATGACAGGCCGTTGTCCTGAGACCTTCCCATCCGCGTGTAACAAACATTAATAAGGGCTCCCTATAACAGGTGGTTCTTGGTACTGTATGTTGTTCCGTTTTCTCTTTTTCAGAAAAACTTTAAAGGTGACTGTTTAAAAAGTAAATGTGAAATGTCACCTTCGGGTTCCCCCAGGTAAATAGGTCGTCTGCCTCGGAAGCCCACCCACGGTGGAGCGTGCTGCTCACCGGCCCCTGGGTGGGTGGCCCAGCACCAAGATTGTAGGAGTCGGGGCCGATATGCTGAGCCCCAGGGGCGTCGTGAGGGCTTTATTTTTCCTGGGCATCTTCGCCTTTCCCTGAAACCGGTTACCTCCAGTTTACGTTTAATTGTGCTAACACCCTCCGGTACTATACGAAAGGGAGACAGGGTTCAGTAGCAAATGCTCTTTTGGGTTTTGGGAGCACATTAAACTCCAGGTAACACCTGGTGATGCTCTGTTGCGATCGTCTGCGGAATAAAAGGTTGATTTTTGTCTAATTACAGGCAGATTTTGCAGTAGAGGCACTGGCAAAGGCTACGTACGAGCGGCTCTTTCGCTGGCTCGTTCACCGGATCAACAAAGCTCTGGACAGGACCAAGCGTCAGGGAGCATCTTTCATCGGAATCCTGGACATTGCTGGATTTGAAATATTTGAGGTACGTCTCTCCGTCTCTCCGTCTCTCCGTCTCTCTCTTTCCCTCTTCTGCCCCTTCCCCTGCCCTCCTATTTATTACTCTTGGAATCAGCATTAATGCCCGTTGCCTGTGTACCACGTGCAGTCCCCGCCTTCTAGCAGAGTCCAGCAGGGGTGCTGTGAGGAAGAACTGGGGTGGGGGGCAGCTTTAGAAGCAGGGTCCCAGGAGGGGTCTCTGCAGCGCTGACAGGTGAGCCTCCTTGGAGGAGGAGGAGGAGCAGCCCCCAGCATAATGAGAGCAAGCCCAGTGGTCTTGTACGGGAGAGAATTGTCAAGTGGTAGAAACTGCTAGAAAGCCAGCATGGCTAAGACACGGCTGCCGGAAGGGAGAGAGGAATATCACAGACGGGGAACTGCGGATAGATCGTGCTGTGTCCCAGAGATCCGGCGATGATTTCCGTGTATCTTGCTGTCACTCTGACTGGATTTGTCCGCACACTCTGCATCCATCCCTCACAGGTGTGTAGACGCACGTCTGGTATGGTTTTGCAAGAAAGACGATATATTCTTGGTCTCCTAAAAAAACGCGTCTCTTTGATGGACCAACCGAATGGTCAGGCACAAATACTAAGTTACACACTCTTGGGATCAGTGTTCCGCCCCCCCTTGGCCACGACTGGCTGATGAACTGTCTTGCTATAAAATGAACTCCTTTAAGATGCTCGGTCTCCTGAGGAGACCTGAACTGTCAGCAGTCCAGGCAGCCTTACCCAGTGAGCTGCTGCTATGAGAGATTGCATTAATATGTACTGATTTGTAAAAAACTTGAGAAATCATGGAAGGTGGCTGGCTACACATCGCATTAAAAAAAAAAAAGAAAATCTTGTCTACACAAACAGTCGGGAGATGCAATCGAAGAAAAGAGCCCCAGTTCCAACTGCGACAAAAACCTGAGATTTGGAAGAATCAATTTAAGAAGAAATAGGCACAGTTTAGTTGAAGGCAACCTCCCGGTGCTACGTGAGAAACAAAAGAAGAACACACGGGAAAACATCCCTTGTTCTCAGATGGGAAAATCCTGCATCATAAAGGCGTGAATCTTCCCCATGTTATCTCTAAATCTAACGTATGTGTTCAAAACTCATTGATGGGAATTTTAAGGGGTGGGGGAGAACGAGAACCTTCTAAAACTAACTTGGAAACTGAACTACTGAAAAATAATAGTAAAATTCTGGAAAATGGAAAGGACGTTATAAAAAGACAAAACACGATAAAGCTATAGGACTTGAAGAACTGCAGTTTTGATCTCTGAATATACAGACAGGCGAAAGATATAAAAAGTGAAAAACGCAGGATTATTTCACAAGCATTGTTTGTCCTGGGGAAAGAATTTAGGAAAAAGCTTAAATGTCCACCATTAGGAAACTGGCTCACTGGATAACAGCATCTCCATACCGTGGAGTACCGTGCACCTGTCATAAAGAAGGAGGTGGCTGGATTTTCTCCTGTGGAAAGACGTCAAGACACATATGTTAAGTTTAAAGAAAAAGTCAAGGTAACACACACAGCAGAGTGCACAGACCTCTCTGGAAGGGTCCACGAGAAGCAGGTGACCGTGGCTGACCACAGTCACGAGCAGGTGACGTGAGACCTCGCAACACAGTTCTTTGTCCATTTGTCATTGTGTGCTCTGCATTACCATCGTAAGAATGGATGGTGTAAAAATACAGGTGGTAGCTTCAGTATGGAAAAGAAGTAGAAATCTCATTTTTTACAAAATGCCATGACACAGAGCTGCCCAGACTAAACAGAGCAGTAAGATCTCCTAATCCCAAGGCAGAACAAGATGCATTTACCTAAACGTGAATAAGCACCACCGGGCAGGCCTCCGTCTGCAAATCTTGATGCCGTTCGCTGGAAATCCAGTGCTGAGCAAGGCAAACACGGTCCGTGCCCTCCGAGCGTGACCTCCTGCTGAAATAATAGAACACCCCCAATGGGGAGAGGATTGGAATGGCTTTTTCAGACTATAAATCTGTTCCTCGGAGATGGATTACGCATTCCCTAATTGAAGGTCCCTTTTTCGAATGAAAGAGGTTATTTATGGGCGCATGCTACCTGTGAACAGCATGGAGGCAGGAACAAAGGTGGAGAACTTCTAATATGTGAGGTGATTGCTTGTAAAAGTTAGACTCCTCCACCCCTCCACCCTTCCATCCTTCAGCCCCTCCGCCCCTCAACCCTTCCACCCCTCCACCATTCTACCCTTCCATCCTTCCACCCTTCCATCCCTCCACCCCTCCACGCCTCCACCCCTCCACCTCTCCACGTCTCCAGCCCTCCAGCCCAACAGCAGCCTAGTAGAGAAGTGGGCAGAGGTCACCGGGGAGGAAACGGCAGTGTCTAACGTGGGGAAGCTGCTCAGGCCGAGGGCGACACGCTAGCGCTGTTCCTGCTGACGTGTAACCAACACACAAGGCCAAATCGGGACACACATAACGCTGCTCCGTGCTCACCACCATGAGCCTGGTCCCCCTGTGTCACCGCCCAGCCTGGACACTGCTAAGGGAAGGCAGCGCGTGGAGAGGCGGCCTGGAGCCTCGCACGTACGAGGGCTCGTGTGGGGCCTGACCGGGATCTCATCAACGACCCTGTGAGGCCAAGAGGGACTTTTCTGGAGCTGCCCCAGAGTTGGCGGCTGAGGAGAAGGGGGGACAGGCGCACGTCCACGGTCTCCCCCGTCCGTTTCCCTTCCTTTTCCCTCTTCCTTCCTCGCTGCTTCTTCGCTTCTGTCCGCGAACCCTTCAGCAGTAGGAACTTTAGGAGTTGTTGTATGCGTAGGTCACAGACGTCGCGCACCGAGTCGAGGATTCTCTCTTTTCCTCCTCGGAGCGTGTCGCTGAAGTCACGCGGCCTGGGCCACGGGGGACGGACGCGGGGACTGGCAGAGGCCCCCGGGCTCCGTCACCCTGGTCGCGCGGGGCCGGCACCGTCCGGTCCCTAGCTGGGAGCGTTCCGTGAGTTGTGTCGATTGCCAGAAGGGGACTGACGGGTCCTGTTCTCCCTCCCTCCCCATGTTCGGAACCCCGGCCGCCCGCAGCTGAACTCGTTCGAGCAGCTGTGCATCAACTACACCAACGAGAAGCTGCAGCAGCTCTTCAACCACACCATGTTCATCCTGGAGCAGGAGGAGTACCAGCGCGAGGGCATCGAGTGGAGCTTCATCGACTTCGGCCTCGACCTGCAGCCCTGCATCGACCTCATCGAGAGACCCGTAAGGCCGCGGTCCTGCGCGGGCGGGGCTTCCGGGCCTTTCTGGTGCTTATCCCCCCACTGAGTCTTTCTTTAAAGTAGGCTCCACGCCCAGCGTGGGGCTCGAACTCACAACCGTGAGATTAAGAGTCGTTTCCTCCACCGACAGAGGCAGCCCCCCCGCCCCGGCCTATTAGTCTTAAGACAGTTTTCTAACATAAATGTTGTAGGAAGGTGATACTTTGATAAAATACCTATCTTAAAAGAAATCTTTTTCTGACCACCGTCCGCATCCGCAGCGCCCTCTCTGACCCCTCCCTGCCCAGTCCCCCGTACCCCCCCCACCACCCCCCCGCCAGGGCCACACGGGCCGGCGGCGCACTCGGCCGGGAGCGGGACATGGCATCCAGACTCATTTTGCACATAACTAAAGCTTATCCTTGTGAGCATAAGGCTGTTCTTATTTTGTCAGCGTTTTTTTTCTAATTTGAAGTTTCAGGGGTTTGGGGGGGGACATGTTTTTTGTTGTTTTTTGTTTTAGTCTGTTTATTTGAGAGGGTGAGAGAGAGCACGAGCAGGGGGAGGAGCAGAGGGAGAAGCCGTCGCCCCGCTGAGCAGGGAGCCCGACGCGGGGCTCGATCCCAGGACCCTGGGATCATGACCTGAGCGGAAGGCAGACGCTTCACCGACTGAGCCACCCAGGTGCCCTGGGCAGATGTAGTTTTTATAGCACTCTTCTTAAGCATCAGGCATTCTTTCCCTTTTGGTTTAGTCTTTTTTTTTTTTTTTTAAAGATTTTTATTTATTTATTTGAGAGAGAGAGAGAGAATGAGAGATAGAGAGCACGAGAGGGAAGAGGGTCAGAGGGAGAAGCAGACTCCCCGCTGAACAGGGAGCCCGATGCGGGACTCGATCCTGGGACCCCAGGATCAGGACCTGAGCCGAAGGCAGTCGCTTAACCAACTGAGCCACCCAGGCGCCCCTTTTTGGTTTAGTCTTAACGCAGAAATACACAGGACCGGGGCGCCTGGGTGGCTCAGTCTGTGAAGCGTCTGCCTTCGGCTCAGGCCATGATCCCAGGGTCCTGGGATCAAGTCCCAAGTGGGGCTCCACACTCAGTGGGGAGTCTGCTTCTCCCTCTCCCTCTCTCTCTCTCTCAAATAAAAATCTTTAAAAAAAAAAAAAAAATACACAGGACCACGTAGAACTCATTCACTTGTGATCTCAAACAAATATTAACAACTTGGCTGTACCCCCTGGCAGCCAGGAGGGGAAGCTCAGCAAGCCGCTTACAGAAGCTGCCCCCTTACCATGCTGCCCCCAGCCTCAGATGGAAACCGTCTCCCAGACTTCCAGCTCTGTAGAAATCCCCAGTGAAAGGAGAAGCGATAACACAGAGCTTGACACTGAGGGATGAAGTAGCAAAAATAAAAAGACCTAACCGGGGACATTCACCATCATGCTGTCACCGAGCCGTTTAGAAAAGATTAAATTACATTCGGGATCCTGTTTCAGAACTTAGGAATCTTCTCACTGAAAGGGATTAAAATGTAAGAATCGTGCTAGAAAGATGGATGTGCCCTCATTAATGTGAATACGGATCTTCAGAGTCCGGTGAATGGGGCATGTTGAGTTACCTGCCTCTCTAACCTTGGCTTCTTTAAGACTGCCTGATCCTACCCGCCTTTGATCATCGCTCTTGGAGCTGCTCTGAGCCCTGTGGGTTCTTGGAGGTGGAGGAGCCGTGGAGCAGTTAGCCACCCGGGGCTCATCGCAGGGCGCCCCCTAGCTTCTGCCTGCTGGCGATCTGTGCGGCCACGGCCTTCCCCTGACCGATGGTCACACTGACTCCTGGGTGCTTTAAGCAGTGTCTGTATAGAGCCGGCTCTTTCCCAGTGGACGTAAAGGCTGCATGAGTTAAAGAACCACAGATTTCATAGGTGCGCCCTGGAGTCACTGCCCTGAGTCTTGTCTCACCGCCTCGCCGTACTTGCGGGGTGACCATGAGGGATGACCCAGGCACAGTGACCTAGGCCTTCGCGATTTAACTGTTCGTGTCGCTTTCGGGCGTCCTCCACTCACCTGCACAAGGGAAGTCCGTGCAGGGGCTCAACGCTCTTTTTCTGTACCGAGCCATAACTCGCGTGCCCTACGGGCCACGCTCACGGGACCAGTTCAGTGGTATCAGCGTGCTCTCGGAGTCCAAATTCACTTTCTCTCGTGCTTTCTGGGTCTTTCTGCGGGGACCCAGCCGAGTGAAATAAAATAGCCTTGCTCGCAAGCATTGGCCGAAATAAATGCATACAATAATTGATAAATCGTTACCCCACTTTCTGTTTTCTGTCCCGGATTCTGGTTCCACTGTTGTGCCAAGCGTGAAGGGACACATTTATTTCGTCGTCCCTTAAACAGAAACTGAAATCGCTTAGGATGTAAGGTGTTGGAAACCTTCCATCTAGTGGAGGAGTGCTTTTGTTCTGGTTTTCTTTTTTAAAAATTCCCCTTCCTCTCGTGCCCCCCCCCCCCCCCCCCCCCCCCCCCCCCGCCCGCCCCACCAGCAGCCAGAGTTTGTTCTGGTGGAGGTTTTAGGATCGTTTCCCCGGCCAGTGCCTGAATGGAAGCGTCCCACTGCATGTCCCACCTCCTGGCTCCTCGCTGGGGCCTCTCAGTGGCTGCTTTTGGGGGCCGTCCACGTGGAATGAGTTCACTTACGGTTTAGAGGTTTGTCCGTTTTCCAGAGCGAGTGACTCCTCCCTTGGTCAGCGGCTCGACAGCCCCGCCTGTGCCCTGGGTCGGGTCCGTTACCTGCTGCCCTGGCGCCTCGGTTTCCGCGGATCTTCCCAACACCCTTAGTCGTTGTAAGCATTCCACCGCTCCCGGGGACGCGGCTTGTCCACTCTCGCTGCCTCTCGTTCCCAGGCGAACCCCCCCGGCGTGCTGGCCCTTTTGGACGAAGAGTGCTGGTTCCCGAAGGCCACAGACAAAACCTTTGTGGAGAAACTAGTTCAGGAGCAAGGCTCTCACTCCAAGTTCCAGAAGCCCCGGCAGCTGAAAGACAAAGCTGACTTCTGCATCATACATTACGCGGGCAAGGTAAGGGCCGAGCGGCCACTACCCGGAGTCGGAAATCCTGCTGCGTCCCGTGGCGCCGGGAGCAAATGTGCGGAAATGCACGCGGGTGTGAGCCCTCCGTGTCGTGCCCGTGACCGATGCGCGGCCTCCGAGGCCGCCCGCTCGTCCGGTGGTCCTGCGAACGTTCTGGGGGAAGGCTGAAAATGTCCCCTGTGTTTGTGTTTCCGCATCTCGCCCGCCATGGGCCAGGTGGATTACAAGGCCGACGAGTGGCTGATGAAGAACATGGACCCCCTGAACGACAACGTGGCCACCCTCCTGCACCAGTCCTCGGACAGATTCGTGGCGGAGCTTTGGAAGGACGGTAAGAACACGCTCACGTTTGCAGTGACACTTGGCCGGAAGCTTTTCCAATTGAGCCTTCTAGATGGTTCGTCTACGTAGATCTGTGTCCAGATGTTTTACTGTAAAACTCGCTCTCCCTAGAGCAGGGCTGCCGCTAGACCGAAGTTACCCACGCTGGTGCCCACCCCCGGGCACCAGGACATCTGCCTTCTTGGTCAGATGCTGTGGCAGGTGTGGATCATTCTAGGGCCCAGTTGGGCTGTAATCCCGGGCCACTGGACACAAGACCAGAGAAGCCCCGCCCTCACTCTCTGGGTCCCACAGCTCAGCTGAGCTGCGTCTGCTCCAGGGGCGGCCCTCCACTCACACACACAGTGGCTGCTGAATAAATTCGAGAACCTGCACAGAGATCAGTTTTTCTTTCCATCAGTCCGCGTAGTTGGTTTGCTTACGTGAGCCTCAGGTACAGAGTTGGCTGTTTGGTCGCAGACTAGAAGGTTGTACTAGGACCAGCAAAACAACATCCGTGAGTCCGTGCGCAGTGGGACGTGGTGCCTTCCAGAGCTTTGCGCTCGCTGCTGTGTCATCCTGGTCGTGTCCCCCTTCTTCGCGCGGCCTCAGGCCACGCAGGCCCTCGGCCCCGGGCCAGGCCTCTTCAGGAACCCGGCTCACTTCTGCTTTTTCCGTAGCATCTAAGGATCTTGTGACCTAGCCAGCTTCTGAGAGGTAGAAAGAAACCCAGGAAGCGACAAAGAAGGGGTCAGGGCTATGGAGGCGGAAGGACAGAGCAGAGTGAACGCTGAGAACGTGCGGAGGGCGAAGGGCCACTCTCGTGAGGAGCGGTCATGTGCATCTGCTGGGCCTGCACGGGTGGGTGGCAGGCGCACGGGGGTCCTCGGAAGAGATGGTCCGCCTG
Organism: Callorhinus ursinus; assembly: GCF_003265705.2. Taxonomy (NCBI): domain Eukaryota; kingdom Metazoa; phylum Chordata; class Mammalia; order Carnivora; family Otariidae; genus Callorhinus; species Callorhinus ursinus. The sequence goes on along the minus strand of NW_027397105.1, from coordinate 3,284,650 downwards.
AGACCCTAAAAGGAGGGACCTGGGGAAGGTTAGATAATCTTCGTGCTTTCGGACGTGAGTCTCCGGCCAGATGCTGCGCGTCCCCTGTCAGCACGGTGAGCCGGGCAGTCGAGGGGGCAGCCTGAGCTCTGAGGAGGGCAGCTGGTGGCCTCTGGACAGACGAGGGCCCCCCGACGCCGTGGCTAGGAAGCGGTGGCACGGGGATGTGAGACGCTGGAACCAGGGTGGACAAGAGCACTCGGAGCGCCGGCTGTCACGGGGCCCACGGGGCCAGAAAGGCCAGTGGTGCTGAGCACTGGCGGGGGAGGTGCAAGGGACGTGTCCCCTCAGCTGCGACCCTGCCGGGCGCCGTGCCACTCCTGGAGCCCTGGGCCCTCCGCTCGTCCCGGCGCTCCCGCCAGACCTCTGAGCACAGGGGAGAGACGGAGAGGCACGTAAACTGGAGTGCGGACAGCAGCTGTGACGAATGCCCCACGGGTGGCAGGGAACGAGCGTTCAGCGACGTGCGTTAGAGGAGAGGTGCCCAGGCAGCTGGTCGGGGACAGGGAGGCGGTTGCCCTGGTCCTTGAAGGATCACGGTTCGCCGAGTCGCGAAGGCTGGCGTTGACTGAGCACGCCCCGGGGGCCCGAGCTGCTGCAAAGGCGGGGAGCGTTTCCCGAAGTGAGAGTGGCTCGGGAGGGGGTGCTGAGCCGGCAGCAGGAGTGAGCCCAGTGTGGAGGTGGGGAGCCCAGCGCGGGGTGGGGGGGGGGGGGGGGGCCCCCCGGGCCGGGCCCCGGGGGGCCCCGCCTGCCGGTCACACTCCCGCGGGTGTGCAAGCCGGGCCGGTGCCCCCGGGGCGGAGTGGAAGACAGACAGGCAGCGGTCTGTGGGCTGGATCCGGGCGAAGGGCCCAGAAGTGGGGAGCTGAGTGCAAGGTGCCGAGGAGGCGGCAGCGGGCGTGGAAGGAATGCCCACGGAGTGGGGGAACAGAGGAAGCCTCAAAAACAGACTCTCTCTTCCTCGTGAATGAGAGGAGAAGCGGGCAGCGGAGGAGAAAGAGACCATATTACCAAAGGCATGAGGTCCTGCCTGGACTAACCTCCTGGTTCTGCTATAGTGAATCACTTTTGACTCATTTTTTAATTTCTTAACCGAAAATGATACTGTGGGAAGCCCCTGACCCATTCTACAAGACTGTCTCACCGTGGGCTCGCCATGGTCGTGATGGGTGGGGTCCATCGGGGGACAGTGCGGGATGTTCCCCTGCACCCCCCGCCCCGAGCTGGCAGCCCAGCCGGAGACTCAAGGACGCACACAGACTCCGCAGCAGGACGGGCGAGCCTCCATCTCGGCCCCCGGTTCCTTCCTGGCCTTCCTCCTTCCGACCTCCTTTGCCTCCGCGCCTGGCCGGCCCCAGACGTCAGCCGCGGTAGGAGGGTGAGGTGTGGCGGGCACGGGCCGCAGGGGTCCATGGCCGCCGCGTAGCCCAGGTGAGGTGTCTGACCGGTGGGACCACGTCTGGAGCGTCCTTACCTGGCTTCCGTGCTTTTTGTATCGGCGGAGACGTTACGTTACTGACTTGCTTACCCAAAGGCTAGCGGCCTTGCGGGCTCCTCCGGTCCTGGCCTGAGCCCCATGCGTATGAGCTTAGTCCGTGGCTTGGACGCCCCCTGCCCCCCCACAGTAGCGATTTTCTACAGGTAGCTGCTGGGGAGCCAGTGTGGCCCCCTTAGTCAGGATGGGCCGGGAGCAGTGTATCTGCCCCTAGCGTGATTTGGCCACGCTGTCGCCTCTGCTCTGGACCAGTCCCACGAGTTTGCTGCCCCGACATGGCTACCACGGGCGGAGTCCTGTCGCCTGTCATCTGAGGTGGTCGGTGCCCGCATCTGAGTGACAGGATCGCGGAGAAGGGGGGCCGATCTTCGGGGCCCAGGGCAGTCTGTTCGGTTTTGAGGACTGCGTGTTTCATACACAGAGTCAGCGGCAGGCGCGGAGTGTGGCGAGGGCTCTAGGGTGGAAAATCCTCCACCGCTGCTCAGTCTTGGGGTATGGGGAGCTCCTCTGTAGGAAAAAAAAAAAAAAATAGCCCTGGAAAAACATCTCCTTATTTTTCTCCTCTTGTAGCCACATCAGTGCAGAAGCAGAAAAGTGACAAGTTGACCAGGAAAGTAGGATGCGTGGATATAATTTGCCTGTGAAGGCACAGTCCCCAGGGAATGAACCATTTTGTGTTAAAATAGACTTTGAGGGTTTTAACAGAGTTCTCTCAAGGCCAAACCAGGAGCATTAAGATTTTGGGTGGCAGCCCTGCCCTAGAGATTCATAGCACCCTACTTTTTGCTAAAAGATGTTCTGGGATTTCCCTACCGGTTGCACAGTCTCCTTGCCACGTCTTGGGGCTTATATACGGGGCGGTGGGGGTGGGGTGGGGTGGGGGGTGGAAGCTAACAATTGCATTTTCATGTAAATGTGCCTCCTCAGGTATATTCTATGGATAACGGTATGATCAACAAGTGTCACCTTATGATTTAAAGTTGTTTTAACATTTTGCTGCAAAACTTGAATTTTATTTTCCTTAGGAATAGTTACCTATCTGTTACTAATTTCTATTTGAAGTCAATTACATTGCCAAAGTCTGTATTGGCCGCCAAAGTAGACAGCAGTGTGAATTTTGGACAGTAAAAGCCACTAACCTACACAGCAGAGTGCCCGAACTTCCGCAGTCTCGTCCTGATATGCTAACTGCAAGATGATTTGATGAAGGACAACTCCAATAACGCCTTAGTACCCTTAAATTTCCTCCTGTGCTTTCAGGGGGGTAATCACTTAGTGTTGACACGATTCGATGCTCACACTTGCATCCAAGTGGGGAGGGACTCTTTTGATTCAGCCTATTTTATAAAGAACTGTGTCCAAATGTGCAGAATTCTCTGCGCAGTAATGTCGCACGGGCTCTGCGCCAGACTAGCTATGGTCGCAGCCCGATTTCAGAGTTGACTTGTGATGTCGAATGTCTCTCACACTAACTGAAGTGTTTGTGTATTTGCTCTTCTGTCCTCCTGTTTTTGCTGTCTCTCTGCTTTAGAGATTCAGAATATTCAGAGAGCTTCTTTCTATGACAGTGTTTCTGGTCTTCATGAGCCACCAGGTGAATGTATAAAGCCTGTAGGTCTTCCAAACAGAAGGGTGTTAAGCCCACAGGAAGAACTCACGGGGGTGGGGGTGGGGGGGTGCTGCAGGGTGGCCGGGAGGGCAGGGTAGGCTGGGGGCGGGGGGGTAGGGGGGCTGGTTCCTGGGTTTCTGTTTTTGTTTTGCTCATAGACCTGCATGAACCTTTCATTTCATGCTCACTTTTATTATCCTTCAAGGCAACTGTTTGAGTGCATAAACAATTCAATCGCTACTGCATACACATTGCTTCTTATTTTACGCATAGCACTTACAGCACTGCATATTAAAAGGTGTATCGCTCCCTTTTTCCAATAGTGCCGTTTTGATACACAGGCCTCGAAGGGAATGCTGGGAACGGAGGTGCGAAAGAAGGTCTCCTTTGTCTCTGGGTCACCTTTACGTTTTCAGTGCCATGGAATTCCAGAGAGGGATGGTGTCGTTCTTTAAGTCATGCACATTGGGAGCACAGATAATTCCACGTTTCTCTCACGTGTGGGTCTCATCATTATACCTTTTGTTTGGAACTTAGATGCGCATCGAGCTACGTGGCTTGTTCTTTGGAACTTGAGATCTGAGACGATCTGCAAGGCTCGAGGGTGCCAGTTGAGACCAAGAGCACAGTGTTGGTCGATTTGTACCCTGAACCCGAAATTGAGCTCCACACGACTGAGCCTTGTGCTCTGAAGCCGTAGCCATGTTTTTAAATACGGCCTGAGCATGGCTAGAGGCCCCCCCCAAAAGCCGGACCTAAAAAAGAATATCAGCCAACTTCATAATCGTGTAGTGAAATTGTCAGGGCGTGACGTTCCGAGATAAAGTCAGATGCATCTTACAAAATTTCCTTTCTGATTTTTGGAACACAATAATGCTGAGACCTAAATCCATCCCGAGAGTTTCTTACGAATAAGTTAGAGGAGCGTGCCCATCTGCACGCGAGTCACTGCCCTTGGTTCTAGTCCCCGTCCTGGGGAGGAAGCACGTCAGGAGCGCTGGGTGCTGGGATGCGGGCGGGATTATGCCGGAGGGGGTCCCATGAGCTGGAATGCACGCTGCCCAGAAGACGCCAGAGGAGGAACTTCTGACGCAGTCCCCCGTGGCCCAGGGGAGTCCTGGAGGGTCAAGGACATGGGGAGAGGGACAGAGAAGTCGGAGGAAGCTGTAAGCGAAGGGGCTGCCGGAGACGTGTGCTTTGTTAAAAGTTTAGCGCTGGCTCTTTTGGACTTTCTCCCAAAACAGAGTGCCCTCTTTAACCCCCTGTAGCTCTTGGATGTCTGATCTCTTAAGAGCGTTCCAGACGGAGCTCTTGGAGAGCAGGGACAGTGCCGGTGTGGGCTCACCGCCGTCTCCCCAGCACCTGGCACGAAGTTGGCGCACCGTAAAGAAGCTGTTGCGAGGGGGACCCGAGGGTGGGCGTCCCACAGCCAGTTCTCAGATGCGGCAGCCCTGTCCACCACCCCCACAGTGGCCCTCCCCTCTCCCGCAGCGCAGGTGCTCTTCCTTCACGGCGCGTGGAGCAGGCGCGTGTCTGCGCCGGGGGCACGGTCGAGCCACTCCTGGATGACGTCATCGGGCAGGCAGCCAGCTCATTGACCTCATGGACCTCACCTGGCTGGAGGTGTCCTGATTGAGTGACTCGCTGAACCAAGTGTCCGGGCTCCGTCTCTCCTTCTCCTTAGAAGGTCTTCCATCCACCATGGCTAAATCTGGTCTTGGAAGTCAGGTGTAGTCTTCCTACAACAAAACGTCTTCCTCCCCAGTGCGTGTTTATGGATTCCAACCCCCGGGAGGGGTAGCCGGCATTAAATGAAGATGTGGGGCTTTAGTATTTTCAGTGAATTCTCGGAAGACAACCGATGAAGGGGTTTCTAGGTTTCCAGATTGTGATCCGTTGTCTTTGATGCGTTAATAACGTAGCACGCATTCCCTCTGAATGCGAGGACACGGAGCTCATGTGACCCTGTGCTTCTAAGCCCCCCGGAGTGTTAGGGAAGGAGCAGGGAGAACATGCAGGCTCTGAGGAGAAAGGTGAGAGGCGGGAGGAAAGACGTTTCCAGAAGCATCGAAGGACAAGTGCGCAAGAGGAAGGAGCAGAATTCCCAGAGGCGGGATAGGGAGGTCATATAAGTTTCTGCTGTAAACCAAAGGTCTGTATTCTTCCAAATCTGCTTTGAAAGTTCAGACCTGAGCTAAACCAGCCATGAGCCAGGGAAGAGGGGTTGTGACCTCAAAATTGTAGGCAGTGTGTTTGGACTACCGGGGCGTGGGACGACAGGGGCTGTGTCTGTGCCACAGGGCGCCTGTGTGTCCTTGGCCGCGACCCAGCTCTGCCCTTGCCGCGTCCTCCTGAACCACCGTGAGTGCCAGGTGGCCGCTGACAGCTCTGGAAGGCTGGGCTCCACCAGGGAAAGCGTGAGAAGTACACGGAGCAAGTTTCAGCTCTTGCTAGAGGACGCCCCACCCCGCTCCTTTCCAGTCTTCTGTAGAAGCGGCCCTTGAACGCGGGAGCCCAGTTCACTTGGACGGACCCACCGAGGAGAAGCGGGCCGGCACTGCGGGAGGGCTTCGAGTCTGTCACAGGCTCTCGGGGGTCTCCCTTCGTCTCTGATGTCCACTAAACTCTTCCTTTCCTTCTTGTCGTAATTCAGGGGGAAGCTTCCCCCTCAGCCATGCTTCCAACCGAGATGATGATGCTCTGGCTTCAGAAACGCTGAACCGGTCCTTTTTGGGTCCAGGAGATCATTAAAGAGGTTCCACTTAGAATTGAGTAGCATGACTGATAAGATGGCAATCGTTTAATCTCCTTGTAAGTTCTGCCCATCCGTGATGATCTCTGTTGTTAGTTTAGAATCGGGGGGTTGGGTCTGACGAGGTTTGTGTGCGGAGTTAAACTGTGCGTGGAGGTTTTGCGGTGGAGGGAGGATTTTTTTGGTTGCTGTGCAGAATATTCTTGTCCTGGTTTGTTTTTGTTTTGATTTTTAATCTTGAGTCTTAACAAGAGCCAGGGGCGCCCGGAGAAGCAGCTCTCGGGTTTTGCAACGTGAGTCCGTGAGGTCTCGTGGGGACAGTGACACTTTGCTCCCAGGGTTATTGTGAGCGTCACAGGTGAGGGGCTGTGAGCCTGCCTCTGGCTGGAGCTGTGTGCCTACAAAAAAAAACAGAAAATCAGTAACTATGTCCTTGGCGATGAGTTCACGCAAGTCCCCTGTATTCACCGAGTGCCAGGGCCAAGCTGAGGGGCAGGCGTGGTGTGCTGCCCGGCGGCAGCCGTAACTAAGGAGAAAAGTTCAAGTTCAGATGAACACCTGTGCCTGGGTGGAGGAGGACACTTAGAATCACATGCTCCCTGTCAACCTGTGGACTTGCTCGAAATTTTCTAAAAATTCCCAGATACTCCAGAACAATTAACAGACTGGCTCCACCACCCAGGAATGTAACCAGCACACACGTGTTATTGCTACGTAATGGGGATCTATGGGATCCCATAGATCCCGTATCGTAGCACTTACGGATTTGTTTCTGAATCTGTGCTTACCTGTTAGTGACATTATTCATCATCTATTACAATAAGTTTCTCCCCGCTTTTTTGGTTCCTACCAAAAGGCATCTGAAGAACCGGCTGAAATACTGAAATTCAGTAGCACAGTGTTTTGGCCCATGCAGATGTGAGGAACGTGAAATACCTCGTAGACGTCTTGTGTCCTGAGCCCGTCCCCTAGAGGAGGGGCGGCCAAGCATTCTGGCCCTAGACAGCGGCATTCCTTATTAGAAATAAAACACCATCCGTAGCCGTTTTATGAGACTGATGATTACAGATTTGCACTTTTCTTCTAAATTCTACGTGTGCCCGTACAGATAGATGGTAGGTCTGTGGGGCTCATCTGAGTTCTCCCTGTCCACGTAAGTTTTTATAGATGAATAAATTGTTAGGGTAAAATATTCAAATTCTTTTCCGGCTAGTGGATGACCAAATAATTGCACGATGCCCACCAGCAACCCTGGCCAGGCCGTCCTGACGCAGCAGATGGGGGAGTCAGCAGCCGGGGGACAAGCCAAGCCCTCCATTCCCCTGGAGCCGCGGGCTCTGCGACACTGGGAGGCAGAAGTAGCCCTAGCAGGTCTCATTTCGAGGAGTTGCTAGAATCTCATCTTTGCATTTTCTGCCTTTCTCTGGTGACTGCTTTTGCCACTTTCAACAAGAAACTATTCTTTTGATTTCATTTTTTTAAAGTTTTTTTTTTTTTTTTTTAAGTAATCTCTGCCCCCAACGTGGGGCTCGAACTCGGGACCCCAAGATGAAGAGTCGCATGCTCCACCGACTGAGCCAGCCAGGCGCCCCTCAACAAGAAAACATTCTTTTTATTTATTTATTTATTTGAGAGAGAGAATGAGTGGAGGGGAGAGGGAGAATCTCAAGCAGACTCCATGGTGAGGGCGGAGCCTGCGGTGGGGCTCGGTCCCACGACCCTGAGATCATGACCTGAGCCCAGATCAAGAGTTGAAAGCTTAACTGAGCCACCCAGGCGCCCCAAGAGAATATTCTTTTTAAATAGAGGTCTTTCTGGGCCTTGATTTTTAGAGTGAGATCCTATAATAGTAGTGTGGCCCCGATCATTTAATGAAGCTCTCAAAGTATCTGTCTTTTACCCAGGAGATAATTTTGCTCGTTGTTAGAAACGAACCTTCGTTTAAATTTTTAAACTAAAGGGGCGCCTGGGTGGCTCAGTCTGTTAAGCGTCTGCCTTCGGCTCAGGTCGTGATCCCAGGGTGCTGGGATCGAGCCCCACATCGGTCTCCCCCTGCTCCGCGGGAAGCCTGCTTCTCCCTCCCGCACTCCCCCTGCTTGTGTTCCCTCTCTCGCTGTCTCTCTGTCAAATAAATAAAATCTTTAAAAATAATAATAATGAAATAATTTTTAATTTATTATTTTATAAACGTTTATAAACAAAAAAAGAGACCTGAAAGTCCAAAGCATTAATGTTTTAAAAATCCAAATATTTAGCTTTGGGTTACCTTAATTTGAGAATCAGGTTCATTGTGATTGGTTTTTCATTTTCAGTGTAAAAGGCAGTCCCCGCTCGGGACCGCGTGCTTAGACACCTGCTGACAGCTTGTCGAAGGACTGCCCTCACGGGCTACAGACTTGCAGAACCAGCCCAGCCGAGTCCCGGCCACGTAAACGGGGCACCCCTCCTCCTTGGCTGTGGCGGTGACTTGTTCCTGTGCGTGGGAGGCACACGAGGAGGACCAGGGTGGACGGTGCAGCAGAGAACGTGCTCTGTAGGATTTTGACCTGCCCCTCCTGCTTCTGGCTGCTTCTCCCTGCTCCTGCTGTCTGGCTCTTCCTCCCTCCCCATCTTGGTCCCCCTGAGCTGGCCCATCCGGTCCCGTGACTACTCTCCGAGTCGACAGCTCCCACATCCGCCTTCCTACTGCAGGCCTTTCTTCTTAGCGGCAGGCCGGAATGTGCTGGTGCCTCACGTGCCCCAAACCTAGAGGATTTGGGGCACAAAAAGCACTTCTCCCCCATCTTGCAGTGACACCCCCAGCCAAAGTCCTAGGACTTACTCTTGACACGTCTGTCGTAGTTTTGACATCAGCCTAATCATCAGAGCAAGTCAGTCCTCCCACCAAAAGATGTCTCGCATCCTCCCCGCCCCCCCGCCAGTCCCCTGCGATCACGGGCTCGGAGCCTGGACTGGCACAGCCGCCCCCTCTCCGGTGACCCCTCCCCAGCCGGGTCCGTGCGCTGCAGCCGGCGTGGGTACCCCAGTCTCCGTGCGTGTCGTGCGTCCTTGGCACGGGCTACTGTCACTTCCCCTGCCCCTGGTCCTTCCGTGCTGTTCCCGCCGCCTGGAGCGGTCTGCTCTCCACGGGCTCGTGCTTACCCGTTGGGCAGTAAAGAGAAATTTCTCCAGCGGGATCTCCGACCCCGTCTCTTCCATAGCGTCCTCTCTTTCAGTGCTTTTCTCGCTGTTGGTAATTGTAGACGTATCCGATGTTTGCTGTGTTTGTTCAGTAACGTGCGCGTCCAGCCTGTGACGGACCGGACGCCGGACGTCACGCCGGGCACGTCACAAGGATTTGTGGAAGGTAGAGGTGCCTTTGTGACTTCTGGGCAGGCAGGAGAAACCGGTGTCTGGTGACTGGTGCTGGGTCGTCAGGTAGAGCCAGTTCAAGCCGCAAATGAGAGCCCCCAGGACGAGAATGTGCCTTGAGACAAGCAGGTCGAGTAGCGTGTGCCTCTCCTTGGGTTTTGGGGCTGAGTGGAGTTTGGACCCCCAGCGAAGGCCATGCTGCTCAGGAGAAGAAGTCACCAGGGAGACCGGAGCGGCCATAGAGCTGGGTGGGGGTCCAGAGGAGAAGCCGGGGCCGGAGGGAGTTCCTAGAACGCCGTCGGGATGGCCCACAGACGCACCAGGGTCAGGTGGACACCGGGCGGTGTCCGCTGCTAGCGACCGACCTGCCCTTGCCCGGCAGGGGGCGGAGGGCGGCCCTGGCTTCCAGGCAGCTGCCCAGGGAGTGGGGACTCGTGCAGGGCGTGAGGAGTGCCAAGTGTGCGAACGGTTCCCGAAAGAAGCTTGGCGCTGAGGAGACAGAGAAGTGGGTGGACGCGGGGTCAAGGGACGCTCAGGGTCCGGTGGCGCGTGCAGGCGCGGGGCTGGGCACGGTCTTCGGCCAGAACCCGTGAGGAGGGACAGGTTGGAGGCACGGGAAAGAATGGCAGAGGGCGGCCTCTGAGGTGGATGGCGGGCCGTCTTGGGACACAGGCAGGAGGAGCCTCGACCCCACCCTTTGAGTCTGGTGGCTCTGCCTCACAAGACGCCGTAGGACACGGGGCATGCACGGGCCTGGACAGTGAAGCCCATCCTGTCGACCCTTCCCCAACTTCCATTTAAGGCCTACACTATGGCGACAGCGACCTCACCTCCGGGGTGGTGGTTCCCTGCTCCCTAAGAGCTTCGCTGGAAATGGAGACACGAGCGCCGTCTCGCTCATAAAGTACTCGCCCCCCGCGCCCCCCACAGTGCCGGGTCACCACGCGCTGCCGGTCCGGGGGACAAACCACAGACACGGGGGTGGCTGTTAGGACTGACGGCCGGGGGTGGGGGGCATCAACCGGGAGAGCTCAGCGGATACTTCGGGTGCTTTTGCAAATATTTCACGACCGTTCTAAGCGAGGGCACGTTCTGCGCAGGATGCTCCGCTGGGGGCTGTGTGCGGTCCCGCCCGGCAGGGTCAGGTCCGCGTGGGTCCCGGGCCGCGTCCGCTGCTGCCACCGGAGCGAGGCATCTACGCGGTCTCGCCACCGCCGCACGTAGCCGAAACCCCGACTCTCGGGAGGCCCCTTCCCGCGCTGCGCGCTCGTCCCACCGGGAACGTCGCCCCCGCTCGGAGGACGGAACTGGCGCTTTCGCCCGTCCCTACTCCCACCTTCCTGCCTTTGTTCCTGAAACGGACATGACTGATGACAAAGAAGAGAGGACTCTGGTCCTGTCCCCCCCCCCGCCCCCCAGCATATTCCTTAAGGGGATTTGCCTGGTGCACGTGTGTATGTTCATAAGCCGCTTCCTACCCTGAGACTTGTCACCGTGTCCGGTCGTGTATCAGTAATGCTGGCGGCGGTCCCGCATTCTCCACGTGCTGGTACGTGACACAGGCCAAGTGCTACTAGGTGCAGTGCGTTCCCGAGCGTAGCGCGGCGGAAGGCATCTGCTGGTATGTGGTATGGAGCTGTCCGCACCCGGTAGCCTGCCATGGGGGTGTGTGGCTGTTGGTTCCACGGCTTGTGCGGTGTCCAAACACGCTGACTGCCTTACCTCTCTATGGCATCTCCTGTCATCCGTGCCACAAAGCTTGTCCTGCTGCACCATCACTGTGTCTTTCCTGCCACCGCGGGAGAGCTCGAGGGGGCTTATTTCCCTTTCCTTTCTTATTTCCACCAGTGGACCGTATCGTGGGTCTGGATCAGGTGACGGGCATGACGGAGACCGCCTTTGGCTCTGCGTATAAAACCAAGAAGGGCATGTTCCGGACCGTCGGGCAGCTCTACAAAGAGTCTCTCACCAAGCTGATGGCGACTCTCCGGAACACCAACCCTAACTTCGTTCGCTGCATCATTCCAAATCACGAGAAGCGGGTATGTGTCCCGCACAGCGTACGCCGCTGTTCAGAGCGGATCCGGGTCAGGTCGTGGAGACTAAAGCGTAAAACTGTCGTTTGCTTGATTAGGCTGGAAAACTGGACCCGCACCTGGTGCTAGACCAGCTTCGCTGTAACGGGGTCCTGGAAGGAATCCGGATCTGTCGCCAGGGCTTCCCCAACCGGATAGTTTTCCAGGAATTCAGACAGAGGTATTGCTAACTTTGACTTTTTTCCCGTGTGTTTCACAGCTTCTGTTGATGTGCATCAAAACAGGGAGCTGACGAGGAAACATTTTTCCTTGCCTCTTGGGTAGTTTCTGTTGCTTTTCCATATAGGAAAGGGATTATTACCGTTATTACCTTGGTACTGGCCAAGAATCTCGAGTGCCACCTTTATACAGAAGAAAATTTGAAAACTCAAAGAGAAGTCAAAAGTAAATCATTCAGGAGTGACTCTTGAAGACACTTGGGGATATTTTTCTCCATCTTCCGGTGACACGTACCCGTGTAGGTGGGCTTATGTGCAAATGCGTACATACGTTTTCCACTGTGTGCATGCGCACGTGGACATGCGGGGTCCTTTTACTGACGCAGGGGAGGGAATCGGTTAGATTAGGAAAGGATGAAGAAAAAAAAAGGCAGAAGATCAACAGAAGTGGTTGCAATAGAAATGAACGAAAACATGAGAAATTGATTTTTTTTAAACGTATCGTGTACTTTATGTATCATTGGGTATTTGTGCCATTTGCTTTTTTTTTTTTTTTTCCATTTTTCTCTTGGAAATCAGATTCTCAATTATGACAGCATTGGCTGTTCGATCATATAAACAAGCCTGCAGGTCAAAGAAGGGTGCTTTCTGCCACCGTTCCAGGTGGAATCCAGCTGAGAAACTATTCCAGAGTGTAGGGGCTTGGGGGAGGCCTTACCAGGGCCCCACTGTCTGCTAAGCACGGTAGAATTTTGCTTTTTGTTAATAGGAGGAGAGGGACTTTAATTAGCATCCAGAATACAAAGCTGAGTGATGTAGCCAGGATTCATCCTTCAGTGTGTTGTAACCACGGTCTTTTTGCTAAAATGTATTTTTCTTGCGGTAGGACCCACCTAAAGTGCCCAGATCTTAAATGTACGGCCCAACGGGCACAAGCAGACCCAGGCCTGTGCTTTGTTGAACATCACCCTGCTACCTTCTCCTGGTGAAGTGGAGGCCTCCAGGCATTACTCTGTTACAGAATAAACGCCTACAAATCACACACACAGGGCCTGATTCTCCTTGCATTTTAGGCCTGTGAACGTTTGGGGGGAAATGAAAAACAAAAGATTTTTCTTTCAAACACCATGCTTTTACTCTTCACCACAACTTCTTAAACCCAGTGTTTGTCCTTGGAGAACTAAGCTCCTAAGAAAGAGAAGCTAGATCTGCAGAAAATCTCCGATCGGGACCCCGTCATGTCTTGACCTTTCCTGCGACATGATGACCCATCCCATTCTTGCCTCTTCAAGAAACGGAACTCACAGTTAGTAGGAAGACGTTCCCACAGATTTTTACGGGAGATTTTTGGGCTGGTTTTCTTACAGATACGAGATCCTGACTCCGAATGCCATTCCTAAGGGTTTCATGGACGGCAAACAGGCTTGTGAACGAATGGTAAGCTGCCCTGGACTTCTCTGCTTCGCAGACTACTGATAGAGTCTGTCCTGTGGCCAAGAGTAAACGGACTCTTTCTCTTTCAGATCCGGGCTTTAGAATTGGACCCAAACTTGTACAGAATCGGACAGAGCAAGATATTTTTCAGAGCTGGCGTTTTGGCGCACTTAGAGGAAGAAAGAGATCTAAAGATTACCGACATCATTATCTTCTTCCAGGCTGTCTGCAGAGGTTACCTGGCCAGGAAGTAAGTGGGAAATCGCCAGCGAGATGCTCGCCAAGCCCGTGCTCGTGCCGAGCGTCGTGTTTTGTGCTGGAGACGCAAGAGCGTGGGGCGCCAGGGCCCCGTCCCGTGAGGAAAGAGACAAGGGGCCGAGGCGGAAAATCCAGGGCTCGGGGGCTCGCTTGGGCGTGGGTTCTCAGCGCAGGTTTCTCTGAGGCTGTGAAACCCGCAGGACGGGAAGGGGCTGGTCCTGGGAAAGGGGGGCGGGGGGCGGAGCAGCTCACCAGGGAGGGTAGCACAGCGCAGTTCTGGAAAGCGTCGGCCACCTCCTAGCAGGTGCAGCAGCCCCGCGGGGCAGGAGCGTGATGAGCGGGAGGACACGCAGGGGTAAGCCGGAATTTCCGGGTCACCCGGCTGGCAGATGGGACGAGAGTGGGGCCAGAGAGGAGGCGGGCGGGCCGCGTGGACAGCTCTGCAGCGATGCCTGGCCCGAGGAGGCGATGGGGACCGAGAGCGGTGGCCGGACTCGAGATCCGATCAGGAGGGCTTAGGACTAGTGCGGAACCAGCGGCGGGGATGGGGTTTCCTTCACGTCCTGCCACGGGAGGCCGGGGCCTGGGAAGGAGGGTACGGTCTGTTGTCCAGGGCCCTGTGGCCGGCGGCGGCGGGTTTTCAGCCAGATGAGGTGGAGGCGGTGTTTGTGAGTCTTTGCCCACAGCGTGGCAGGATCCGAGCTGAGGAGGAAGCACGGAAACTCGGAGAAGAATATGACGTCTTCGGTGACTCACACCAGGACACGGTGGGCAAGGAGGAGCAAAAGATTAGGGGTTCTATATGTTGTCGTTGCTCACAGCACGTTAAGTGTCCCCATAGCCCCCGGCCCACAGGGGCCTGAGGGGACGGGAGTGAGCCCAGCCAGCTGCCTTCCAAGTAACACTTTGACGGCGACCAGAAACAGAACTGTCCAAAGCGTGGGAATGAACTACGTGCGTTGCGGAAGTGTGTGCAGCCGCCTCACTGGAATCTAAACCCTGCAAAGGTCACGTCGAGATCGGTGACCAGAAACAAAGATCTCTTGAGGACAGAGAACGGGCACGCCTGCGTGACTGCTACGGAAGGAGCGGCTCGGTCCCTTGCAGCCCGTCAGTCACTCTAGGTACCCGCCGGGCTGGACTTAGGGTTCGGGCCCACTGGTGCCCGAGAGTCCATGAACTTGACGTCGGGGCGCCCGGGACTTAGGATTCGGGCCCACTGGTGCCCGAGAGTCCATGAACTTGACGTCGGGACGCCTGGGAGAAGCAGGAAGAAACAGGTGGCTTTGACACTTCGGCTTCAGACGCGGGTCACCGAAACCCCCGCGAAGAGAGTGGGACAGCGCCCGCACCCGGCAGCCGTTCGGGTTCAGTGGAGGGTTGAGGGGAAGGAAAACCAGCCGCCTCGTTCAGACGAGCAACTGGCATGTTCTTGACCCGTTCTGGCCATTTTCTCCCAGAGGCCCATGGATGCACCAGGGCAACGGTTCTCAGTACGGAGACTGGGGGACTGTGATGGCGTTTCTTGAAGGAAACTGCGAGAATTGGAAGGCAGATGCTATTTTGTAGTCTGAAAAAGCACACTTAAAACTGTTGTTCTTGAAGAAACTACTACAATTAAGGCTTGGCCCACCCTGCATGGCAGGTAGGCATGCATGAGAAGGAAGAAGGCTTTGTAGGGAGCCGAGCAGCGGGCTGGAGAACATTCTAACCGGCAAGGTGGCCATCCGGAGGTTCTGGGACTCCTGCAGGGAAACGTTAACCTCAGGGCGGCGGAAGGGCGAAAAGTCGCCGCTTGTGCCCTAGATCCAGAACCTTCTGCTCTGAAGGTTGTGCTACGTGACTCCAGTACATACCGGTCATTGCTCATGTGAAGAGATAATTGTAAATGTTTCTTACTGTCTTTTCCATCTCCTCCAAGTGCTTCTCTTCCCGGGAGAACCCTATCGCCTGTCTTGCAAAGAGTTCTGGAAGGGTCTCGAGAGGAACAGTCACAGGTCTAGAGGTGCCCAGATGTTCGTTCACTGGCCCGGCAGCCGTACTCTGAGGGGCCTGAGTACATCGCCCACAGGACTGGGATGTTGGGACCACAGAGTAACTGGGCCGTGCTCTCTGCTCCCGGGGAGCCACGCCTGGCTGGGAAGGTGGCTGCAAGTCGCCCCAGCGCCCCGAAACCCAGCAGATCCGAATGTTTTAAGTAGCGGGTGGTCCCACAGGGGCAAAACAGACCTGGCTGAGGGAAAAGCTCAAGTCTAGAAGCCCGCCAACAGTGTCAGAAACCCAGGTTCCAGAGGTGATGGGGCAGAGCCAGACTGCTGGGCAGGGAGTGAGGGGCAGGACCCTCGGAGCCTGTGTCCCCTGGAAGTGCCATCGTGCATAGACAGACTAGTGGCCTCCCCGGAGGAGGGGGCAGCACGGCGAACTTGGCTGGGGGTTCGGGGGTTGTTTTGGCAAGAGAGGGGAGCTCTCTTCCCGAAGGCGAGCGAGAAATTGAAAATACTCGAGTCAGGACAGTTACAAGTGGGCCTCGGTCGTTTGGCCCGAGGCGGCAGCATGGAAAGGTGGGAAGGCCCAGACTTGGTGACGACGAGACCGGGGTTCGAGAAGCATCCGCGGGTCCTGACTTCTTGGGCCCTTGTCTGTAAACGCGAGCCAGTAACCCCACCGTGTGCGGGGCTGCGGAGTGGGGGGACGGGGAGGGAAATCACCTGGGAAAGAGGGGCCGATGGAAAGGAAAAGCAGTAGCTGATGAAGGAGACGGGGCGCCAGCACGGGGAGGATGGGAAAGGTCGCTGTCCGCGTCCTCACCGCCTCGGGAAAGCAGGGGTTTATTGGCGCCCCGGAGCGCACAGTCGCGTGCGGACACGGGAACGAGGCGGGGGGCCGCGGAACGAGGCGGGGGGCCGAGCGGGGCCTCTTGCGCCCCGCTCCGCCCTGAGCTGTTCTGGCTTCCGCAGGGCCTTCGCCAAGAAGCAGCAGCAGCTGAGCGCGCTGAAGGTCCTGCAGCGGAACTGCGCCGCCTACCTGAAGCTCCGGCACTGGCAGTGGTGGCGCGTCTTCACGAAGGTGGGCCCCGCGCGCGCCCCCTCCCCGGGCGGCCCCGGCACGGCGCGCCACCGCGCCGCCCTCACGCCCCGGTTCTGTCGCAGGTGAAGCCGCTCCTGCAGGTGACCCGCCAGGAGGAGGAGCTTCAGGCCAAAGACGAGGAGCTGCTGAAGGTGAAGGAGAGGCAGACGAAGGTGGAGGGCGAGCTGGAAGAGATGGAGAGGAAGCACCAGCAGGTGCGCGTGCGGCCGCGGACAGGGGCCCTCACGCCTCCCCCCCCCCCCCCCGGGGGGACCCGCCGCGGTGTCCGACCCTGCGCCGCGTCCTCACTGCTCCCCAAAGCACAGGCATTTGGGAGGAGAGGTGACAGGCGCGCGGCCGCACGCGTTTGGGTTTGTAGAAACGAAAGTCCGCCGAGCCCCGGGCCGCGTTTGTAGACGAGGGTCACGGAATAGTAGTGTCAGGGCCAGGAAGGTGAAGGATGAAGGCAGGGCTCTCCCTCCATACCAGCCCGCCTTGGCTGTCACCGTGAACGCATTTGAACCACGGTTTCCCTCTCCCTTTGTCCATGACCTTCACAGAAGAAAGTAGCATGATTTGAGTAAGTGTTAGGATAGCCTGAGACCCCAGAAGCAACCAAAACCGTTTCCATCTGGCTTGTTGTGCTGTAGCTACGGAAGATCCGAAAGTTTCGCCATCGATGTTACATATTTTTTTTAAAGATTTTACTGATTTATCTGACAGAGAGAGACACAGCGAGAGAGGGAACACAAGCAGGGGGAGTGGGAGAGGGAGAAGCAGGCTTCCCGCAGTGCAGGGAGCCCGATGCGGGGCTTGATCCCAGGACCCCGGGATCACGACCTGAGCCGAAGGCAGACGCTTAACGGCTGAGCCACCCAGGCGCCCCGACGTTACATATTTTTAACCCTCGGTTTCTTTGCTGTCGAACATTGGCCACCAAAATCATGGTGACTGTGTCCGGTGTGGGGGCGGGGGGGGGTGCAGCAAATGACCATGCTGGGCGCTTCGTGATCGCAGCTTCTGGAAGAGAAGAACATCCTCACGGAGCAGCTGCAAGCCGAGACGGAGCTCTTCGCCGAGGCGGAGGAGATGAGGGCCAGGCTTGCCGCCAAGAAGCAAGAACTGGAGGAGATTCTCCATGACTTGGAATCCAGGGTCGAAGAAGAAGAAGAAAGAAACCAAATTCTCCAGAATGAAAAGAAGAAAATGCAAGCGCATATTCAGGTGGGTATAATGGTCTTTATTTCCAGTTCTATTTTGGGCTCTCCAGGTGGTTCTGTTGCATAAACGAGTGGAAGCTGTGGCTTTGGATCGTGTCTGGGGACGAGCAACAGGAGTCAAAGTCCCAGGTCCGGCCCTTCCCAGAGGACCATCGCTGGACGAGCACAAGGAACAGATCGTCTTCGAGCACAGATCTGTTATTTTTACGTCCTGAGGTAGCGTCTCCCGGCACACACGGATTCAGAATAGGAACACGCTCGGACCTCATTTGTCCTGTGTCATCATTAATCATGGCCTTGCTCACTCCGTTCACTAATAGGCCTCTGTCAGGTGGTTTGGTTCATGAGACATGCTCGTCTCTGACACAGGAGGTGGCCAGGAATCAGAATGAAACCCTCAGCCCTTCCTGGGCTGTCTCTTGCTGTACCTGCGGTTGAACGCCCAGACACACAGTGTAGACCGTTCTGCCCCGGCCCGCACCCCAGGACGCACCCTCACCCTCTCCTGGCCTCCCACATCCACCTCCCGAATACGTTCCCGAGTGTCCGGGCGTCCCAGTAGCCACCATCCCTTCATGGGTCCAGCACCGAACTTCCTTCCAGGTCTCTCCCTGAATGTTTTCTCACCCCGTAGCTTATGTTGGCAAAGCGCAGGGAATTCAGGCATTTCTCAGACGCAGAAAAGATAGCACGTTACTTCCTTGGCAAACATGCCATGCAGTATCTCATCCGGAGACCTGCCATTGTTCAGCACGGACGCTTTCCAGCACACCTCCTAAGAGGTGAGCAGAATATCCCCAAACCTGTAAAAAGTGCACGTTCATCTGGCGATTCTAGTTCTGGGACTTTATTCCCACCATAAATTGTTGGCAGCCATCTAATTATCTGAACAGTTGGGGATTGTTAAGCCATGGTAGGACCATCTGGTTACAAGTAAAAAGAGATTTATTTTCGCGGCGATCCATTAATGTGCTACTAGGGATGGTTGCAAAGGAGTGTACACAGAGTAAGACCCAACTAAAAATACATTTCTGTAACTTACACATTCATATGCATGATTTTATATCGGAGTATACAGAGGCCTAGAATAGTCACCATCCATCGTGAGCTCTCCTTAGTGGCGTTATCAACGGTTTCGATTTTCTTTCCTCTTGAAGAGCAGGTGCTCGTCTCAGAAATAACTAACTCACGTGGGACAAGGACACCCGAAGTCCCCTCCAGTGTCCTCAGCCTTGATTTCAGTACCCTCACGTGAAATGCTTGCATTTCTATTTATTTGTCAGAGAGAGCGAGCGAGCGCGCACAAGCAGGGGGAGCAGCAAGTAGAGGGGGAAGCAGACTCCCTGCTGAGCAAGGAGCCTGATGCGGGACTCGATCCCGGGACCCTGGCATCACGGCCTGAGCTGAAGGCAGACATTTAACCCATTGAGCCACTCAGGCGTCCTCTTTTTTTTCTTTTTTTAAGATTTATTTATGAGAGAGAGAACTAGTGGGAGGAGGATCAGAGGGAGAGAGGAAACCTCCCCCAGAATCCATGCGGAGCGCAGAGCCCAACACGGAACTCGGTCTCATGACCCCAAGACCATGACCCGAGCCAAAATCGAGTCAGATGCTCAACCGACGGAGCCGCCCAGGTGCCCCAAAACGCCTCCATCTCTTTAGTCTCTTTAGGAAAACTATTATGTCCTCATAGAGCAGCAGACTTTGCATTGTGTTTTGCTTTTCCAGGACGTTCTATCTCGTTCTTTACTAGACTCCTTTTTAACTTCTCGTTTTTGGCACTGCTATCTGAATTTATCATCTCCTTCTGTGATGCGTAAATTCATTCAGACACATTCTAAAAGTGGGTGATTTTTTTTTTTTCCTTTTTCCTCTATCTGAGGAAAGCAGATGTATCAGAAGTCAGGATCTCCCAGGCCCCACGGCCCCTGGGATAGCTCAGCCTCGTTGGTCCCCCTTCTGTCATTTTTCTGACCTGTGAGGCTTTGAGGAGCTTCTGATCTGTACCCTTTACAACAAAACTACTGGAGCTGGTTTTGGTGTGATTTTGTTTTTAAGATGAATTTCCTGACGGACATTATCGATACGTGATTATTGTGGAAAACCTAGTGACCCCGGCACTCCTGGTCTCCTTCCTCTCATCCACCCCCATCGCTGCTCTTACGTTGCTTGCGTAGATTTCTAAGGATTAGAAAAGGATTCACTTATTAATTGAAATCATAGGGCCGCCTGGGTGGCTCGGGTAAGCATCCGACTCTTGATTTTGGCTGAGGTCATGATCTCAGGGTCGTGAGATTGAGCGCCCCCGTCCAGCTCTGTGCTCAGCAGGGGTCTGCTTGGGATTCTCTCTCTCCCCCTGACGCTCCCCCAGCTCGTTCTCGCTCTCAGATAAGTCTTTAAAAAGGAAAGACCTTAATACTGAACACACTGTTATGTTCACTGCTTTTGTGAAGTTAGGAGTGTGCGGTGCAGGGGGGCACCTGACAGCGGACTGTGGGAAACTGTAGGACAAAGGACCCGTTTTGTTTTGTTCCAAAAACAAACAGCGAGGGAGGGAGGGACACATGAAGGCATCTCCGGACTATTTTCAGTCACGGTGTGTGACCCTTATTTGGATTCCAGTGCAAACGGACAAATGTATTTTTAAGAGGTCTTTATGTTTGAGAGAGACAGCTGGAAGGTTTTACAGAGGAAAATCTGAGGTTTGGGATTTGCTTCAAGACGACCCGGGGTCGGGGGTCGGGGGTTGGGAGCTGGGGGCGCGTGGGGAGAGCCCGTGGGCCACATCTATGCTGGGCTCCGCATGCTGCCGTGCGCTCTGGCACGTCTGTTGGAGGCTTTTCACAGTAACATGTTGATCATTTACACGGGTCTTGTTCCAGAACCAACAAGGATAAATTTCTGAAATTGGCCGTTCGTTGATCTGTACGTAGAACTCTGTTCGGTTGCGTCTATTCACTACAGACAAGGCAGGGTGTGAAATCGAAGTGTGTGTTACCGTATCGGCTGTAAACCCTGGGATCCCACCCCGCGTGGTGGTGGGCTCACGCCGTGACGCCTCAGGATGTCCTTGCCCTTTTGAAAACCAAAAATCGGTATTTGATGTTAGCGTGCGCGCCTCCGACGGTTAGCGCAGCAGAACGTCGTGGGGCGGGTGGGCGCTGACTGTGTTTTCTGCCTCCCAAGGACTTGGAAGAGCAACTGGACGAGGAGGAAGGCGCTCGCCAGAAACTCCAGCTGGAAAAGGTGACGGCAGAGGCTAAAATCAAGAAGATGGAAGAGGAGATCCTGCTTCTCGAGGACCAGAATTCCAAATTTATCAAAGTAAGAGAGTATTTCCGTTACAAAGTTGATGAGCTCCCTGGAAGGGGCGTCCGGTGGGAAATTCTCAAGGATTCGGGTTCAGTTATGTACTTTTCTCTCCTAAGGCTCTACCTGTATGGATTTCTAAAGACAGAAACTCTTTAATTATTTAAAGCCACCAAACAGCCTTCTAATCCTGCAGACGTTTGATGCGCGCGCCTCGCACGCGCCGATCCCTGCTCGGTGACCGGGCCCCCTCCACGCAGGCCCCGTCATCCCCTGCACCGGCCGCGGGGCTCCCCCTCTGTGGAGCGGTGGGAGCTGCTGGGGAGCGGGGGCGGGGGGGGGCGGGGCGGGGCACGAGCAACCTGTTTTCTGAGCAAGACCAGGCCCCCCGAGGGGGGGATGTGGAAGGCCTTCTCTGGAGCAGTCGGTTCCTTTCTCCTCAGGAAAAGAAGCTCATGGAAGACCGCATCGCGGAGTGCTCCTCTCAGCTGGCTGAGGAGGAGGAAAAGGCCAAAAACTTGGCCAAAATCAGGAATAAGCAGGAAGTGATGATCTCGGATCTAGAAGGTCAGTGTTCGGGGTCGGAGGAACGGCGGCCGGGCACCTGCGGGTGTTTCCGTGCCACTGACCGAGCAGGAACTGACGGAAGGCGCGCACGCGGGTTGATCCGATTGGATCCGGTTCTGACAGCTGCGGATGCGGCGGCCCGCCTCGCCTGCGGGCATTCACGGTGGCCGGGCGCCACTTTGCTGGTAGTTACGTTCGCTCCCCGGGCCGGAGCCGGCTGCGCTCTTACCTGGTGCGTGAGTGGTAGCGGCCGCGGGGCCTCGTGTGCGAGCAGTGTGAGGGTGCGTGGGTTTCGCGGCACAAGCGGACTGCTGGTGTCACGCCGTCTGGCGGCGACGGGAGCGACTGCTGAGGGCGGCCGCCTGGCGGGGTGACGGGAAATCCGAGGAGGTTCACAGAACGGAGCCTAGATTTGTGCCAAAGAAACGGAGAGAGGGGGAGCCTCTGCTGTGAAGGGCGGCCAGGCCCGGGCGTCTGCGCTGCAGGCGGAGGGCCCCAGGCCCCGACCGCACCTTCTCAACACTCTGCTTTCTTAGTGGCTGGAAAGCGAGCGGTCGTTGAAACCCCTGCCCGGGGTTTTGTTGTCTTGTTGAGTACAGACGAGGGAGGATGCCCGGGTGAGGGGTCGTCATGAGCCAGTCTTGCCAGAGTGGGGTTCTTCTGCTAGGGGAGGACCCAGGGTGCACGCACCTGCTCTTCACACCCGTGGGATCAGCCTGTGACGGCCGGCCGTGCGGGGAACACCGAGACCCGCGGGGCGCCGTGTCACGAGGACCGCCGTGGGGCGGGAAGGATCCCCCGGCATGGTTGAGGAGTCCCTGGGCAGCTGTGGCAGGGAGGGCGGCAATCACAGGACCCTCAGCCCGCACTCCGTCCCCTCCCCCCGTGCCTGGGAGCTGCGGTCCTGGTTCCAGCCGGGGATGCCCGGGGAAGGGGCGTGGGGTGACGGGCAGTCCGCAAACGTGGGCCCGGCAATGGGTGCAGCGTGAGAGGGTCCGGGTCGCTTCCCACAAAGGGACATCCTTGAGACATCCCCCCCCTCCCCCGCAATATCTTTCCCGAAATTCCATCCTCCCGCTGACTTCTCTCGCCTTCGATTTGATGCTAACGGCTGTGCGATCACCTGCTTTTGAGTCAAACGGCTGGTTTCCGACTTCAGTCGGTCTGTAGTTTGAATTTGTTCGTCCGGCGCACCGTTCGTGGGCGTTGAAGAGTTTCTCTCGGCTCTGGCCTTACAGAACGCCTAAAGAAGGAAGAGAAGACGCGTCAGGAGCTGGAAAAGGCCAAGAGAAAACTGGACGGGGAGACCACCGACCTGCAGGACCAGATCGCTGAGCTCCAGGCGCAGATCGACGAGCTCAAGGCCCAGCTGGTCAAGAAGGAGGAGGAGCTACAGGGCGCACTGGCCAGGTCCGCGTCCGGCCCGCACTGTCCCGAGCCGCCCGCCGTGGGCCGCGCCCCCCGCCGAGCCTCTCGCGTCCGGGCTGGGCAGAAACCCGGGGCCGGGGGCACATAGCCTCCTTGTGGTGGGTGTGACGGAGGCGCCTGGAGAGCCCGGGGGTCCCTGACTTGGGTCAGGTTAGCAGGAAGCTCACATAAACCAGCCGGGGCCTTGGCACATGTCAGAATCCTGAGTCGTGATACGAGGTCCCCGGAAATCCACCCCAGAAGACGTTATTTTACCATACCAAACGTTTTGGTTTCTGTACAGTAGAAATGAATTTCATGGTGCGTTTTAGAAGTCGAGAGGAAATCCCTTTTCGGAGATGACCCCCCCCCCCCCCACTCAGAGGAGTGTGATTTGTTCTTCAGTTGTAAAGCATCCCCTTTTAGAATGGAAATCATGGATACTAAGTTTACATATAACTCTTTGGCTACGCGGTCATAATTTATTACAACCGAGTACATCTCGTAACAGAATTTTCGTTCCAGTCCTTTCTCACAGTCGGTCTTAGTTTGGCCAGACTCTGCTTTTCCTCTTAGAGGTGAGAGCTAGGATCCAGGAACACAGCTGTCCACACGGGCTGTCCCGTCCCCCAGCGCCCCTTCCCTCGACTCCAGGCAGAGGGTCTGCCAGCACCCAGCCGAGGGGGGGACGGGCATGGGTGAGGGTGGCGTGTCACGCCTCCCCCTGCGTCCCAGGAGCGTGTCTGGATTCACTGTAGGCCGGACACTTTGGCCTGGTGCCACCTTGAGCAGTGTTCTCATTCAGATATTTTGCTCGAGAGGAAACTTTTTTCTGTTCTGATCGTGAAACTGAGCCTGTCCTTCCTTTGAATGGAGAATTGTCACCCTTTGGAGAGGGGGCTGGGCTCGAGTCCGCTGCGGGGTCTGCCGCACCTGGCTCTCGGGGGGCATCGCCCGGACACGGTCCCTCTGCATGTCTTCACAGGGGGGACGACGAGACACTCCACAAGAACAACGCTCTCAAGGTGGTGCGGGAGCTGCAGGCCCAAATCGCCGAGCTCCAGGAAGACTTCGAATCTGAGAAGGCTTCACGGAACAAGGCAGAAAAGCAGAAGAGGGACCTGAGTGAGGAGCTGGAGGCTCTGAAGACCGAGCTGGAGGACACCCTGGACACCACCGCGGCTCAGCAGGAACTCCGGTGAGTGGCGTCGGGCGGAAAGGCTCCGGACGTGCTGGCCCTCCTTGGGAGGCGGGGGATTTCCTTTCTGTTGTTAGTTTGGGTGTTTCTCTCCCCACGGCAGGTGGAGCGGGAACAAAACAGCCCTGGTCAGAAACCAGCCCGCATGGCGGGGCAGTGAACCAGCAGACAGACGTGTGCAGGGCGGGGTGGGATCCCGCGGGGCAGGCACGCGGACCGGGTGAGAGGCCTAGAGAGAGGGTCACAGGGACGGGTGGGCCAGACACAGACTCGGGGGGAGATCCAGGCGCGCTCAGGTTGCGGGCGGGCAGATGAGAAGGGAGGTACAGGCTCATGCTCGCAAAGAGAAAGAAGGGCGAGGGCAGGTCCCCGGACAGGAGTGCGCATCGGGCCCAGGCGTGTGCCGTGTGGCCGGTGAGGCGACCGCCAGCTACGGGCGCGCGGCCAGAGAGATCACGTGCCGAAGCCTCAGCTCACCAGCCCCCTGGAGGTCACAGGAGAGCTGGAGCGGCAGGCCTGGCAGAGGGGCTCCCGTGAGCCACTGATGGGACCTCCCACGTTGCTGCCTGGGCCTCTTCCTGACCGTCTGCTCCCTCCTCAAGGCTCGAGCTGCCAGGGGCATGAGGCCTCCCCCGGGTGCCCTGGCTGCGTGCGTGCATAGGCGTGCATGCACACGCACACCGGCCGGGGCTGCTGCGGGCTGTCCTCCCGCGAAGGCCTGGAATAAAACAGGAGGGGCCGAAGGGGAATCACTCAGGAAGACAGGTGTGGGCAGAGAGGAGACAACCTGGAGCCCCCAGGAGGGGTGCCCTTCCCTGGAGGGCAAGGGTGGGCTCACCAGGGGGCGTGGCCGGAGAGTGACATCACAGGTGTGCCTGGGAGGCGCGGGGGTCAGGGGGTGGGTGTCGGGGGAGTGGTGAAGAAGCAGAGGCCAGGAGCCTAACGATGTGCCGGGGACTTTGTCTGTGAATGCACACACAGCTTGCGTCCCCCGAGACAGCGGGGGGGGGGGCTCTGCCGGAGCCTGTCTGAGCCAGGCAGGCCCCCCCCCCCAGGCCCCCCCACCGCAGAACAGCTGTGCTGGCGGCAGCGTTAAGTCCTGGCCTTCTTTGTAAAATGTCTGCTTTTCAAAACCTGGAAACCGCTGAACCAGACTTTGTTGAAATACCCGTTCTCAGCCGGACTTTTGGCCACAACAGAAAAAAAGGCTCTGATCATTTCTTCCATTCACTCTTGCCAAAAAAAAAAAACAAGCACACGTGCATGTTTATCAAAACCACGCCCGTGCGCACCTCTCGCTAAGGACCCTTCCCCCCCGCCCCCCCGCTGGTTCGTCCCCGGGCATTCTGAATCCCGGGGGTCGCGGGGCGGTCACTGTCCTCAGCACATCCAGTACCTGCAGCGGACTCGGCGCGTAGCTCTCGGAGGACTTGCCCGGAGAGCCGAGGGGCAGCTGGCTTGATCAGCCTGGAGGAGGGAAGGAGGGCTAGTCAGGAGTCAGGAGCGGGACTCTTCCCCGGAGGGACGGTGCTCTGACGGCAGGAGCGCTGCTGCTGCCGCCGCTTCCACGGAAGTACTGGTCACACACGCTGGGGTGAGCTGAAGTCACCAGACGGAGTGTGTCCGTCTGTCGGGGCTGGCGCTCGCTCCAGCGTCCACCCCGCTCTGCCGGTCCCTTCGTCTCGAGGAGACCGTGGGGACGGGGCCCGACCAGCGAGCTTGCGGCTGAGCCCGGCTAGACCAGAGAACCTTCGCTGATCCCTTCTGTCCGGCTGCCCTGTGACCCCAGAGCCAGCAGCCCCCGGGCCCCCCAGTCCCCTGGGAGAGGGAGGAGAATGTGCCCGTGGGGTCCACCCCCAAGTCACTGTCCCGCTCACGTGTTTGGAACCATAAGAGTTATTCTTCAGGAGGGCTGGCGGGTCACAGCTCCTCCGTGTCCTGATGTCCTGCAGCTCTGAGCAGGCGTGGGTTTGCCTGGCTGGTTTCGGTCTTTACCAAGCCGTGTGCTCAGATGGACGGATTTGTGAAGTCTCCTCTTAGTTAGCGAAACCACCTTGGTCTTTCAGCCTACCCACCGTGTGTTAGAGCAAGTCATAAAAGTACTGGAAAGCCACATAAAGACACTTAACACTCACACGATCTTTAGTCCCCAGGTTTAGGTTAGAGGAGACCTCCATTCATCTCAGGACATTCAGAGCTCAGGCTCTGGTCCCTCCAAACTCCGGAGACCTTCTAAACCCGGCGTTGGGGCCCCTGCACCTGCCTCTAGTTCCCTGTCCCTCCTCCTAGCCTCAGCCACCTCCTGATGACATCTCAGGAGAGGTCCACCTCCCAGGATGGTTAGAGTCCCGCCTTTATCGGGACGCAGTGTCCCGATTCCCGGGGCCTTCACTGCCCCTTAGCTTTTAAAAACCTCTTCGGATTCACCCTTTGCAGTTTCGCTGAGATGTCAACTGGCGCTGTGGCATCTCGCGCCTGCCAGGCGACCAGGCTGCCCAGAGCAGTCCGAAGACCCGTGTCTGATCGTCACCGCAGGCCAAATAATTCTCTCAAAGGAATTACCGTGATATATTTTCCGTGACCATAACAACATCCCAAATGTACCGAGGGCTGTTACAGGCCAGGCCCTGTGCCGGGCGCTTCCCGTGTGCGAGTCTCACAGCGGCCTCCCGAGACCCTCGGGTGCAGATGGAGAAACCGAGGTCCAGAGTTCGAGCTGTGCGAGGTCCTGGAGTTGGCAAATGTGAGAGCCGTAACTGAGCCCACGTCTGTCGACTCTGGGGAAAGCTGAGCATATTTAAAACCAAAACACCTTAAAAATGTCCTTTTAATTCAGTCGGTCCACTGATTCTGAGCTGCTTTCTCTACAAATACGTTTGTCCAGCACCAAGCGCGAACAGGAGGTGGCTGAGCTGAAGAAGGCTCTGGAGGAAGAGACGAGGAACCACGAAGCTCAGATCCAGGACATGCGGCAGAGGCACGCCACGGCCCTGGAGGAGCTTTTGGAGCAGCTCGAGCAGGCCAAGCGGGTGAGTGAGGCAGGGGCCGCCCGTGTCCGCGTCCTGCGGGAAGTCGCCCTCAGACCCCCTCCCCCCGCGCCGTCCACTCCGTACGGATTCACTTGGAGGCTCCCAGGCGGCTGCCGACCTCCGAGAGCCACACGCCCGTGGCGTGTGTGTGTGTGTGTGTGT
>NW_027397105.1:3159133-3257490 GCF_003265705.2 Callorhinus ursinus | reverse complement strand
GCCACACGCCCGTGGCGTGTGTGTGTGTGTGTGTGTGTGTGTGTGTGTTAGTAACTGGGTGGGGCCGGCTGCCGTCTCAAATCCCACGTTCCTCCCAGGGTGTCCCCCCCCCCAGTGTCCTCTCCCGACGATGAGCTCAGAAACCTCGAACGGTCTGACGTCTCTCTCGTGCTGCCAGCCCGTCCCCGAGTCCTGCTGGTTTTTCCCGTGCCCCTTAGCCTCCCCTCCCCGTCCCTCCTCGCCCATCCTTGCCCTTGGTCTGTCTCAGGCCACTGTGCCTGTCGCCAGCCCAGTCTCCCCTCGGCTTCCCGTCCTCCCGTCGGCTCCACGCTTCATCTCGTGCAGCCTCTGACCCCCGGGCAGATGAGCCACCTTCGTTATTCCCCGTACCCCTGCCCGTCCACATGCCACCTTCTGATTTGTGCGCTCACAGCAGCAACCCCGACGGGACGTCCGCTTCCCTATGCATCCGTCGCCACGCTGAGTCCTCGGTGCGCGTTGCCTTTGACTTTTACTACAACCTGCTGGGGCAGACTCTGCCCGCGGGGTTCGGAGATTAGCCAAGGGTCACACAGCCAGTAAGCGGCAAGGGAGAGGGAAGCCGGGGAGCGTGTGGCCCCGGAGCCCTGACGGAACCCCTCAGCCACGTGGCCTCGAAGGCTCGTCCCCAGTCCTGAGTCTTCCCGGGGCGGCCCCTGCAGGGAGCCAGCCTGTTGTGAGCCCCGTTGCACCAACATGTGTGCACTCGTGTGACACGCCGCGTTGGTCTCAGCCCGGCCACAAGACTCTCAGCTCCTTATTAAAAATAATTCTCAGAACTAACAGAACGTGTCTTACGCCAAGGGTAACGTGAATGAACGGTGACACTTTGGACAGATGTGCCCCGTGTGTCGCCCCCACACTGGGCTGACAAGGATAAAGTCCATGGCGCAGTGAGCCCCTTAATATCTGCCCCCCCCCCCCCCCCCGCCCCAGGCAGCATGCGCCAGGGTGTCCCTGCTGTAGAAACTTCACCCTCCGGGAAGAACGGAGGTTCTCATTCAGACGCTGATGGCAGACCACGTAGCGGGCGCAATCCCACCGGTGGAAGAAGCAGCACCTTGTATGGAGTGTTCTAAAAATAGCACATTTCTCTTCCTTCGCCTCCTAGTTCAAAGCAAATCTTGAGAAGAACAAGCAGGGCCTGGAGACCGACAACAAGGAGCTGGCGTGTGAAGTGAAGGTGCTGCAGCAGGTCAAGGCCGAGTCCGAGCACAAGAGGAAGAAACTCGACGCGCAGGTGCAGGAGCTCCACGCCAAGGTGTCGGAAGGGGACAGACTCCGCGTGGAGCTGGCTGAGAAAGCAAACAAGCTCCAGGTAAGCCCGGGGCAGCCTGGTGCTGGGCTCTGGATGGGTCCGCCCGCGGCGAGCGTGCCCCTCCGGAGTTCCTGGCCAGTGTGAGGCGCTCTGAGTTCACTAATACTTGAAGAATGGACGGCGTGAGGGCGCCCAGCCGGCTCAGCCAGAAGAGCACGTGACTCCTGATCCTCAGGGTCGTGAGTTCAAGCCCCACGCTGGTTGTAGAGATGACTTAAAATCAGTACGTACCATTTTTAAAAACCAGAAAAATCAAACTCAGGGCCGCCTGGGTGGCTCAGTGGGATAAGCATCCACCCCTTGAGCTCAGCTCAGGTCAGGATGGACTTGCATGCAGCCAGGAAAAACGATGCAGCAGATGAGTATTCGTTAGGAGAGACGTACGTTCCCCGTGTTGCTGAGCTAAAAACCAATCACAGAACTGTGACTGTCAGACACCCAGGACCAGCCCGCGGGGCAGTGACTCACTGGGCCAACTCCTGGACGCAACGCGTGGTCCTGCTCATGGCCGTAGTTCTTAACAGTGGAAGGATACAAAGCAAGTGAATAAAGGGGAAAGGGGGGGCGCCCCTGAGGACACCGGGTGCGAGCTCCCGGCAGTCCTTTGGCGGGCAGGCCCACCCAGCACCCCGTTCCTCCCGCAGGGAGCTGGGACATGTGCAGGGAAGCTCGCGGAGACTGCCCAGCGGTGCAGTGGGGGGCCGGTCCCGTGGGCCCCTCTGCCTGACACGCACCAGTGTGTCAGATCCCAGAGGGGAAGCGGGTGCTCAGCGTAACGCACGGTGTTTACACCAGCCACCTCGGCACAGTGAGCCTTTCTATTTTAGGGAATGGTAGGCGCTTTCTGGAAGTCTGAGTTCCCAGACGCCAGCCACGGGCCCTTCTAAGGAGAGCGGTCCCAGCCTCCTCTGTTAACTCTTTCCTGGGTGTCCCGCCATAATGTGTGTGTTCTCGAAAGAGAACCTGTTAAATGGTGTTAGTGCTGCCACGTGTTACCGTCTGTGTGGCAGGGAGGCGAGCTGAGCCTACATCCGGCTCCTGTGGGTGGTCTCCCGTTGGATCCTCACACCGCGCCCCCTGGGTGAGTCTGGGCGCCTCAAAGAAGCGGAGGAGGGCACCGCCCTCTGGCGACCCCCCTGGCGGTCCCCGGAGCCAGAGCTGAAGGCGGAGGTCTCTGTCGAGTCCAGAGCCCTTCACCACCACGCTGTTGCCAGGGCTGCGGACACGTAGGCTCTCCAAAGGCTGTTGCTAAAATGAGTACAAACAGAAATGTCCTTGGTTTGGGTCACGTGTATAGATATGTCCTCTGTGCACCTCCCCTTTGCTAATATGACCGGGGGACAAACCGGAGTGGGGGGGGCGTTTCCCGCTGTCTGTGAGGAAAGATTAGAAAAGGTCTTATATCATGGGGACTGGGGGGGTTACCACATTATTCCTGAAATCTGACCATAAGAGATAGCTGAATGTCCGTGATAAATGTATGCCACCAGATTTTTAAGCCTAGAAAGTACTTTAGACTTGAAGACTAGGAAGTTAAACTTCTTTGAATCTCTATAATAAAGTTTTCAAGTTCTATAAGGATATGATTGTACTGCCCCCCACCCCCCCACCCCCACCAATGCAGGATTAATGCAGCTTAGTGTGAAAAAGGCCCAAGATACAACACCTGCTGATCTCAGAGCCTCTTCACACAGCAAAGCAATCCCTGGGAGGATTTAGTGTTCTTTCTGTCCCTTCGGGATAAGACAACAAGATGGTAAACCAGAGTTAGGAGAACCCCACTCCGTGTGTGGGCTCCGCCGTTCTAATCCTCCCCGTCCGTCGTCCTGCGGCAGCTGGCGCCGTGCCTGCCTCTCGGGGCGCTGGCAGCGGGAAGCAGACCCTCTGTGATGGAAGTCTTCCTTAATTGGGTTTGGCAGTTTGCAGGATCACCCTCCCTCCCCTGAATACTGCTGTTTGTGTGCATTTAGGAGTGGTGAGTTTGGACCCTTCCTATCTGCTTACTGATGAACTGAATCTTGTACTCCTTGCAGAATGAACTGGACAATGTCTCAAGTCTTCTGGAAGAAGCAGAGAAGAAGGGTATCAAATTTGCTAAGGATGCAGCTGGTCTTGAGTCTCAACTACAGGACACACAGGTAATCTGGGGGGTGAGGGCCCCTGATGGTAGGGTAGCTCTGCCGTGTCTCGCGTCTACAAGCTGGTCCCAGAATGGCTTTGTGATCATCTCTGGTTTTATGCTCAACTTTTATTTGGAACCGTCTTGCTACTAAGGAAATCTCCGAAGCTCGTAACTCAACGCAGAGCCCCCGGTCCCTGTCTAGCGGGCGTGTGGGCGGCCTGGGCGGCGGCTCTGCTTCGCACCATCAGGCACCGCCTGGGATGCGGTGCAAGCAGCCATCCTCCTGCGCGCACAAGCATCACTGGCCATTTGCACTAAGATGGTTTTCTTGTGGCTGAAATTCCCTGACCCTGACCTCACAGAGAGTCCCTACCGTAAAAGGACAGGTTGAAGCTCGCTAAATCCTACGGTTAAATCCCGTTATCAAAACGTGCCTTGGGAATGTCTTCAAGTCCGAGAGAAGTCGGGATGTTGACTTCGATATAAAAATAACGTAGCAGTTTTTTTCTTGGAGTTTGACATCTTTGTACTAAATCTTCGAACTTTATAGGAACGGGGATTTGCTAGATGCTGGGGATACAGGGGTAAAAATCTCAAGACAAAGGAGATCTGCGTAGCGGGGGCTTACCCGGTGACGAGGCACATCCTGGTCAGCACAGAAAGCCCTCTGCGTGCCTTTGGAAACTTTCAAGTCTGAAAGTCAATGGGAAAGACACGTTTGCGTTGACATTTTAGAAAAACGAGTCTGGCAGAAAGTATTAAAGGACAGACGCTGGAGGGGCGGCCCGGTCCTAGAGGTGATGGTAGTGAGAAATGCCCAGTTGCCTGAGCTAAGGGGCAGGGGAGCGGAGAGGGGGATTTGCCGAAGCGCAAAGAGGCAGGAGGAGCAGGGAAGGCGGCCCGGGCGCCGGGTGGACAGGGCTGCCGGTCGTGGGCAGCGTTTCTGGGAGGAGCGTTTATAAAATCATCACGTGTGTTTCTGAGTCCTTCCCGTCTCCTGCTGTCACCGGGTATTGCGCGCCCACCGAGGCGCTCTGGTGTTCGTGACATGAAGTTGTTTTTTTATAAGA
Source organism: Callorhinus ursinus (assembly GCF_003265705.2). Lineage (NCBI taxonomy): Eukaryota > Metazoa > Chordata > Mammalia > Carnivora > Otariidae > Callorhinus > Callorhinus ursinus. The sequence continues at coordinate 3,252,941 of NW_027397105.1, read as the reverse complement.
GGTGTTTGTGTTGTGGTGCCTGGTGTGACTTCAGTCTTGATCTCTCACGAAAACAAACAGGAGCTTCTCCAGGAGGAGACACGCCAGAAACTGAACCTGAGCAGCCGTATCCGGCAGCTGGAGGAGGAGAAGAACAGTCTCCAGGAGCAGCAGGAGGAGGAGGAGGAGGCCAGGAAGAATCTGGAAAAACAAGTGTTGGCCCTGCAGTCCCAGGTGCGCGCACGCCCCCCCTAGAAGTGGCGCTGGCCTGTATGTCGCTGCCACGCTGCGTCGTCCCATCTGCCTTTGGGACAGTTAATTAGGTTGAACTAAATTACGCCCAAGAAGGGTTTTTCCCTTGACCCAGCCACATGCTGATACCACGCCGGTGGTTATGGTGCCGGAAGCATTTAAAATAAAGCCCTAGGACCATGTCCACTATTCAAACCAGTCGTCCCTTTGTGGATTATTAGCTAAGAAATTCAATTACAGTCGAAGGTTCGTTTGTTCAAAGTCACACAGTGTTGATTTCGAACTCGCTTTCTCTCTGTTCCTGCCCTGTAAGCGTCAACGGGGTTGTTTGACGCGGATCTCTCTTGCTGTAAAACCCAGCTCACGGACACCAAGAAGAAAGTAGATGACGACTTAGGAACAATCGAGAGTTTGGAAGAAGCCAGAAAGAAGCTTCTGAAAGACGCGGAGGCGTTGGGCCAGCGCCTGGAGGAGAAGGCCCTGGCCTACGACAAGCTGGAGAAGACCAAGACCCGCCTGCAGCAGGAGCTCGACGACCTGACGGTGGACCTGGACCACCAGCGCCAGATCGCCTCCAACCTGGAGAAGAAGCAGAAGAAGTTCGACCAGGTGGGTCCCCGGCGCCGCATGCTGTCTCCTCCTGGCAGCGCCCTCCTTTGGGTGGCTTATGGTTTAAAGGCATCTGTAGAAAGTTGGAAGAGGAGACAAGCAAAAACGGGAACAGCCCTAATCGGGTGCTGTGCCTCGCTGTAAGTCCGACACGCAGAGAAGGAAAAGCAGTTCTGTCGCTCTTTAAGCCCTTGTCCGTATTAACCCGCCCCCCCCCCCCCCCCCAGCTGTTAGCGGAAGAGAAGAACATCTCTGCTCGCTATGCGGAAGAGCGAGACCGCGCCGAGGCGGAGGCCAGAGAGAAGGAGACCAAAGCCCTGTCCCTGGCCCGGGCCCTCGAGGAAGCTCTGGAGGCCAAGGAGGAGTTTGAGAGACAGAACAAGCAACTTCGGGCAGACATGGAAGACCTCATGAGCTCCAAGGATGACGTGGGGAAGAACGTGAGTAGCCCTGGGGAACAGTCCTCGGAGGGGGGCAGGCGACTCCCCGCAAGCGCCTGGTGGGTCCGGGGGCGTCCAGGCCGGCGCGTGAGGAGGGGTGGGTGATGTCTTCGGGGAGAACCTGTCAGATTCTGTGCGCGGTCTGTTCTCATGGCGGGGCTGACAGATGGGGAGGCCTTGTTTACTGATGGCACTTTCGTGGGTGCTCCCCACCCCCCCCCGCATCCTGGCGGGGGACGGTGAAGGCGGCATGTTCTTGGCCCCGAGTCCCAGGTAGTCACCAAACACAAGTACCTCGAGGGCCCCTCCTGCTGACCGAGGGCAGCGGGAACCCAGAGGGGGGCCGGAGGCACCTACAGCTCTCCCTGACCCCGGCCTTCCCGGTCGAACGCTCTGGGCACTCATTCACGGTCTGGAAATTTCTGCGGTACTGTCCTCTTACCGCACGCACGCTCCACGAGAACTGCGATGATTTTTATGTGCCCCACGCCCCTCCTTTAGGTGCATGAGGTGTGGAGGATGGCCAGGCCAGGGCAGGCCTGGGGCCAGAAACAGGTTTGGGGCTCGGCTCTTCTCCCCAGCTTCCGTTCTCAGCAAGAGAAGCCACTTGATCTCTCGAGCCCAAGTTCTGTCATCTGCCCGATGGACAGGACACGTCCCCTGTTTCATGAAGCCACAGCGCGTGCTCTTTGAAAAGCATAACGTCTCATTTTCATGGGATGTGGGCACCCCGGCCCCGTCATAAAGGAGGGAAGACCATCCTACCTTCCCATTGGGTCTCCGACAGCCCGGTGTCTGGCGGATCAGCCCCTAGGCAGTAGGCCACCTAGAGCAGAAACGGCCATGATTACACAGTAAAATGTAGAGCAAGACTCCAGTTACTTTCATTGTTTTTTTTTTTCTTTCTTTCTTCTTTTAATCAAGTGAGCTCTCCGCCCAACACGGGGCTCGAACTCACAACCCCAAGATCAAGAGTCAGACACTCCCCCAGCTGCGCCAGCCGGGCGCCCCGTTGTTTGCTTGTTCGTATTAGTCGTTCGCCAGGATCATCAACAGTCACACATTCACTCCACAGACACTGTGCCTAAGAAGCAGCAGACGCTGCGGAGACACCAGGGCCTCACGCCCTAGCTCCTCCTGCCCCTGCGAGCCCCAGAGGGGAGGCGGAGCACCTGCGCCTGAAGGGTGTCCCCGGGGGGTGGAGGCACCTGGCCCAGAGAACTAGGTGGATGTTTGCGATGGGGATCTTTGTCCAGAGAAAGGCCAGGCCACCTATTTCCCCGCACCCTGCTTCCCAGACCCAACTCACCTTACTATTTAGAATTTCCATGTGCATTTTTGGCCCCAGCTACCTTCCCCACGGCAGGACGGGATGTCCTGAGTGCCTTGTATGCACAGACGGCCGGCAGATGGCCAGTCAGCATCCCAGTCCCTCTGACACCGCGCTCGTTCCTTTGTTCTTTGGCTCGTAAAGTCCGCTCCGCTTCGAGGTCATCAGAGAACAACTGAATGGTTATGGCGCGCATGTCGATCAGGAGCTCCGAACTGTCCTCTAAATGGCATCCTCCAAAATGAGGAGTGGCACAGGCCGTAGCAGGAGAGGGAAGGATGTGTGTGACGTCGGGGGAAGCTGGCCCGGGAGGGACCAGAGTGGCCTTCGAGCCGCGTGGGGGCCTCTGATGGAAGACACAGACGGCCGTCCCCATCTGTGCCTCTGCCAGGGGTCATCTCTCCCCTGCTGCTTCCTGTGCTTTAGGTGCACGAACTTGAAAAATCGAAGCGTGCCCTGGAGCAGCAGGTGGAGGAGATGAGGACCCAGCTCGAAGAGCTGGAGGATGAACTTCAGGCCACGGAGGACGCCAAGCTTCGCCTAGAGGTCAACATGCAGGCCATGAAGGCCCAGTTCGAGAGGGACTTGCAGACCAGAGACGAGCAGAATGAAGAAAAGAAGCGGCTCCTGGTGAAACAGGTAGGTCGGAGGCAGCGCGGCCTCGGGAACGGGAACCTGCGCGTTCTCGAAGTCCGGCTGTGGGTCAGTATCCTGACGCTGGAATTCACGTCAGAACACGTTAGCGGGAGGAAAACCAATGTAGTTGATCATTTGGTCTTTAAAATTTAGTGTACTTGTTTCTGATTTCCTGTTTCCTTATTTATCAAACACCACCACTGCTGCTTACGGGCCAGAAAACTTCTCAGTAATTACATAGCCCTCGGGGGGATCTCAAGAGACAACGCAGTTAGGTTCAGCTTCGGGGAGTCGTAAATGTGTGGGTGAAGGAGAGAAGCCACCACGGCTGACGAGGGGACTCCGCATTTCTGAAGTTCAGATCACATGCCCTCATGAAACCACTCCTCAGAGGGAAAAAAAGCCAGATGAGTCTCCTTTTTTTTTGTTTGTTTTTTAAGATTTTATTTATTTGAAAGAGAAAGAAAGAGCATGAGAATGGGAGGGGGGGAGGAGCAGAGGGAGAAGCAGACTCCCCAGTGAGCAGGGAGCCCGATGCGGGGCTCGATCCCAGGACCCTGAGATCACGCCCTGAGCTGAAGGCAGATGCTCCACTGACTGAGCCACCTGGGCGCCCGCCCTCCTTTTTTTTTTTTTGGTTTTAAAAGGTTGCTGGGCACTTATGATTTGTATACTTGGCCGAATGTATGTGAGATTTCTAATTTATAAGTTCACTTTCAAAACTAACTGTGGCTATCTTGACAGTCCCTTGGAGTTGGTGGTATCAAGTCTTGGATCTGGGATAGATCTGTTTTATTTTGTTATTCTCAGGCACTAGTATTTAATATATTAGCCGTTTCTTGCTAGATAAGTAGCGATCTCAGACTTAGTGACTCAGAACAGCACTTACATAGCTCCCAGTTTCTGTGGGTCTGGAATTCTGAATCCATGGGGCAGGTGCATCGTCTGAAAGCCGGACTTGGGCCAGAGGACCCGCGTCCAGGCTGGCTCCCCCCCACCCCCCACCCCCTCGAGCCTGGGGCCCTGGCCCGAGACCTCGGCTCCTTGCCGCGGGGCTGCTCCACAGGCCCTTGAGTGTCCCTGCAAGAGATGTCTGCCGGCTTTCCCTGTGTCGTCACCTTGGCTAGGAGCCCGAGGTCACGGACTCTGCCTTCCCGCGCGCCCCCACGGTAGCCCGCGGGAATAGTGCATACGAGACGTTACCATTCAAGACCTCCCTGAACACATTTCAGCTCCAGAGAGCTGCCACAGAGTCACCATCTGGATGCCAGGCTGCCTGTCCCTGCCAGGGGACCCGGGGTATGGCCGGGCCTGACCCGATGCTGTCCACCAGGTGCGGGAGCTGGAGGCGGAGCTGGAGGACGAGCGGAAGCAGCGGGCGCTGGCGGTCGCTTCCAAGAAGAAACTGGAAATAGACCTGAAGGACCTTGAAGCCCAGATCGAGGCGGCGAACAAGGCGAGGGATGAAGTGATCAAGCAGCTCCGCAAGCTTCAGGTAGGTGACCTCCGGCCCTGCGGATCCATGGGCCGCCGGGAGGCAAGCTCTGCAGCGCCCCCCTGCCGACTGGCCCAGCGTGCACATGCCGCTGGTCCCGGGCACGCAGTGGGGTTGTGGCCCAGCGGCCGAGGCTGGGTCAGCCAGCCGGCAGGAGGAGGGCACGCGCGACTCTCCTGTCCGCAGGATGTGCGGCGTGGTCAGCAGGTGGAGCATCCGCCAGGGGGCTCAGGCTCTTAGGGCTCTGACAGCCTCTGGTGACGCTCAGCTTAGCCTGGAGCCACCCAAGAGGAAGGTGGCGTTGGCCGCGGCCGTCTGCAACCATGAGCCTTAGTCCTCTTCGGTCTGATTTAATCCGCACTTCTACTGAAATGATGTGCCAGTTGTCACTATCACCGTGTCAAGGGGATTTCTAGAGTAACTCTCAGTAACTCCCGGTTCTCGGCAGGACATCGTGGGCCCTCTCCCATCCTAGGCACAACTTCTCCGGGGCGCAGTCGGTCGATGATGACAAAAGCTTTAGAAAACGTCCATTCCTTTGACCGTGGTGATTCCACGTTTCGAGAATGTGTTCTAACAAAATACAGAGAAGAGGCGAAATATTCATACACAGAGATCAGAGCTGGAATGTTGTTTGCCTGCCAGCCGGTTCGAGGCTAGAGATGAGGATGCAGTGATGGGGCCTGAGTCAGGAAGACAAGTGTGGGCAGCCTCGCTCTCAGCCACACACGTGTGCAGATGTTGGTGTATCAACAGGTAGACGCCATCCTTAGGCAAAGGTTAAAAGGAAAAGTCAACTCTGCAGGACAGGTTTAGGAGGAATTTATTTGCTTCCTTAAATTTTTTTATAAAGCTAAGTACAAAGCTTTTATTTTGAGGAGCTAGTTACAAAGGTCATGAAGCACGTTGTAGAGAACATACATGACACGGATTTTATACTTATGTACCAGCTTTATGGAGAAATAATGCACAGGCCATACAACTTTCCTATTTAAAGTATTTTCAGTGTTTTTTACTATAGTCACAGGGTTGTACAGATATCACCACCAAGTTTGGGCATCTTGGTTCCCTCTAAAAGAAAGACGCACCTGTTACCTGTCACCTGTCACTCCATGCTATCCGCCGCATCCAGTGCCAATCCCCCACGAATCTTGCTGTGTCTGGAGATTTGCCTCTGCTGGACAGTCACGTAAATGGAATCATAACCTCTGTGGCTTTGCGACTGGCTTCCTCCCCTTACCGTGTTTTCAAGGTTCCTCCGTGCCGGAGCAGGAAGTAGTACTTTTCAGCTACTATGAATCATGCTGCTGTGAACGTTCACGGCCATCTTCTGTGTGGACGTGTGCTTTCAGTTCTTAGGTATATGCACGCCTAGGGGTGCGAGTGCTAGGTTCTATGGTAGTTCTGTGTAACTTTGAGGAACTGCCAGACCTTTCCAGAGACTGTCCCATTTTGCATCCCCACCAGCTATGGTATGAGTCCAGTTCCTCTGCATCCTCACCAGTATTCGCTATTACCCATCTTTTATAGCAATCCCAGTGGGTGTGAGGTGGTATTTCACTGTAGTTTTGAACTGCATTTTCCTAATGACTAATGGTGAACATCTTTTCATGTGTTTATTGACCGTTATCTGGGAAACCTCTCTTTCAACCCTCGGCTCATCTTAACTGAGTTCTCTCTAATAACGGAGTTGTGACATTTCTCTGTGTGTTCGGGATGCTTCTTGTGAGATAGAGGATTTCCAAATACTTTCTTCCATTCTCTAGTCTGGTCTGTTCACTCGCTCGATGGTATTGTGTACAGTACAAATTTTTTTAGTTTTGATGGAATCCAGCTTATTTCCTCTTTTGTTTCTTACGCTTTTGCTATCAGATCTGTCAACTACTGCCTAATCCAAGATCATGAACATTTATTCCTATGTTTTCTCCTAAGAATTTTATACTTCTAGGATTTTTTTTTTTAAGTCCATTGAGTTACATTTTGTGGTATGTGTACAAACCCAACCTCACTCTTCTAGATATGGATATCTAGTTGGCCCAGTGCCATCTGTTAAGAAGACTGTTCTTTCCCCCATTGAATTTTCTGGGCACTCCTGTCAAAAATTAACTGACCATAGATTTGTTTATTTCTGGACTCTGTCCTGTTGCATTGATCTATATGCCTTTCCTTATGCCAGTATCACATGGCACATTGATTGCTGTGGCTTTGTCAGTTTTGAAATTGGGAAAGGTGACATCTCTAGCTTTATTCTTTTTTGAGGTTGTTTAGGGTTCCTTACAATTCCATACGAATTTTAGGATCAGTTCGTCAATTTCTGTAATGGGGGGAGGGGGGGGAAGCCAGCTTGGATTTTGATAGTGTGCTTACGTAGGAAGACAGTATTGTCTTCCAGCGCATGAACATGTCGGTCTTTCCATTTATTTAGCAATTCTTTTTTCAGTGATGTTTTTATAGTTTTGATGTTCACGTCATATACTAAAGCTAAATTTATACCTAAATATTTTATTGTTTTTGATGCTTATTTATAAGGGTGGTTGCTTTCGTAATTTTTGGAATGTTTACAGTGTATGGAAATACAATTGATTTATGTATATTGCTCTTGTATCTTATAAACTTGCTGAACTCATTTATTCTTAAGGTGGATCCCTTAAGATGTTCGATAGATCATATCATCAGCAGAGCAAGCTGGTTATTTTTGCCTTTTTAAAGCCTTTCTAATCTGGATATCTTTTTGTTGTTGTTGTCCTTGTCTTGGTGTAATTGCTTTGAGTAGAATCTCCATGACAGGATTAAACAGAGGTGGCAAAGCCAGACATTCCTGCTTTGTTGCTGCTCTTAGGGCAAAGCATTCAATCTTTTGGCCACTGAGTATGGTATCAGCTATTGGTTTTTCACGGCTGCCGTTTATCCGAGTGGAGGGAGTCTCCTTCTGTTCATTTTCTTAAATGTTTTTATAATGAAAGGGCTTTAGATTTTGTCCCATGATCCTGCTGCTGTATTAATTCATTTTGGGGTTTCAAATTAGCCTCACATTCCTCAGATAAATCCCATCTGGGTGTTCCGATAGAATGGTGTATGAATATACACAGCGTATGATTCTTGTTACATGCTGACGGATTCAGTTTGCCACTATGTTCGTAATCTGTCGTTGCATTTTTGCATCTATGTTCATAAGGGATATTGTTCTAAATGTTTTCATGTGATACCTTTGTCGTTTCCACATATTTTTATGTTTTCAATGGTTGGATATTACTTTATGCTCTGGAAAAAATACATGTTTAAAAACTAATAATGAAAACCACTCTAAAACCTTCTTCCTAACCTTAGGCTCAGATGAAGGATTACCAACGTGAATTAGAAGAAGCTCGTGCATCCCGGGATGAAATTTTTGCTCAATCCAAAGAGAGTGAAAAGAAACTGAAGAGTTTAGAAGCAGAAATCCTTCAATTGCAGGAGGTTTGTTAATACTTACTCTACTCATCCGTTTGTTCAAAAAATGTTTGCCCCTGAAATCTCTCCAAGATCAAAGAAATATCTTACTGTCTTAGTGGCCTAGTATAGTTTCATGACCCGTTTTAATAAAGTACTGGACCATCTTACTGCCTCAGTGCAGCAGACAAGAGTGGTCACACTGTGGTACCGCTTATATATATATTCCTCTACGTGGCCAGAGGCCAAGTGGCAGATTAGTAATTTTCCAAGCGACTCTCCAGGCCTCAGTCCATGTGTAAGAAAAGGCAGTAGAGGTTAATGTGGGTAAGCATCACGATCATTTAATCTTGCTATTGTAAGATTTCCTTGTTTTACACAGAAGCACCATTCCGGGGAGATGTAGGTTTCACTGAGTTCCTTGGTGAATCATCTTGTGATCAATTCTTTCATTTCTCTCTTTTGTAAGTTCTCAGGAAGAGGGACTGACGAAGGGTTACCTCGGGTCTGGGGTTCTATCAGTGGTAGGCACACCTGAATACATACGTTTATTTTAACAGCTTTATTGAGGTAAAACTGCCAAAGAACTGCACATATTCAGTGTGTACACATTTCTGCATAAATGATCACAAGTTATGCCAACCTATAAGGAGCAACTTAAGCTGAAATGTTATCACCAGTTAATAGGAAAAGAAACTCCCAATACCACCACCTAGACACGGCTGGTTTTGGTGTTAGCAAAGACAACTACAAATGTGGGGTGGAGCTTGCAAGAAAGGAAGGGAATGCCTTCGGTGTCAGGAATGGAGAAGTAACCAAAGACCAGCTGAGTAACACTGAGCAGACCCTGAGCTTCCTCCAAGGGGCAGCTGGTGGTGTGGGTCCTTCTTTGTTTTCTATTTCACTGACTTTTTTTTGCTCCTGCTTCATTTCCTTTGGGTTTTTTTTTTCTGACTTCTTGAGGTGCACACTCATTAATTTTCAGGCTTTTCTCTTGTCTGATTCTGCTCCTAGAACACTGTAAATTCCCCTGAAACTCCTGTGTTCACTGTATCCTGCAAAATCTGGGGCTCTCGTTGCCATTTAAAGATTTACTTATTTTAGAGAGCACGAGAGGGGAAGGGGCAGAGGGAGAGAATCTTAAGCAGACTCTCCGCTGAGCGCAGAGCCCCACACGGGGCTCGAACTCACAACCCCGAGATCACGACCTGAGCTGAAACCAAGAGTCAGCCACTCAACCGACAGGAGTCCCTAGTTCTTAATTTTTCTAATTTTGATGATGGTTTTTTCTTTACTTCATGAATAATTTAAAAGTGTGGTTTAAGTTCCCAAATGTGTGACTTTTGGTTTTTTTGTCGTTGATTTGTTATACTGCATCGGGGCTAGGAATACTGAGAGCAGAGTTGCTTCAGGGCCTTGAATGGGGTCAGTCTTTAAAAATGCTCCATGTGCGCTTAAAAGAACATGTGCATGATCCTCAGTGAGGCAGCTGTTGAAGACCCGTGTGGTTCATCATGCAGCTGACAGGGCTACGCCCAAAGGTGATGGGGCTCTGGGAGCCAGGCCCCCTGGGGCACGACCCACATGCCCAAGTGCACTCCGTGCAGCCCTGCGCCCTCCCAGCCTTGTGAGAAAGTGGTTATTTCAGGCCTTCAGACAAGGGGCCAGTGCATTAGGGAAGAAGAGGACCCCCCCCCCCTCGAGACCCCCCCCCCCTTCCACCTCGAAAGGGAGCCCGGCCCTTCCCTCCATCTCTCTTTTTCCTCCCTTCAGACCCCTTTGTTCTTTGGCTTACAAGCCCCAGGCTCCTCCCCTTTCTCCCGTGGCTCCTCCAGCCTGTGTGCAGCACACCCAGCCAGTGGAAAGGAAGGGCCCCTGGCGGGCCCAGGACGATGGGGCACCAGAGGCCAGATGGTAGAGGAGCCGACGCTTAACATGTGCTCGTGAACCAGAGGCCTTTGGGTCTGGCCCAGAGCATCCCTCCCTTGCAGCTGGGCTCACTCTGTCCCGTGTGTGGGGGTTGTGTGTGCTGGAACCCCGGCCTTTTGCCTGTATCCTGTGCTCTAATAATGTAAGAGGTAAACACACGAGCCAGGCACATGGGCGAACTCCTTGGTATGCAGCCCTGTTCCACTGGCATCTCTTGAAGGGCCAGCTGGACCGGGAGGAGTCAGACCCCGGTTTTCTGCTGCCGACCAGCCTTAGGACTTGGCAAGTCCCTTCCTCCTTACGCTGAGGGCAGAAGTGCAGCGCTCACACTCAGACTGTCCTCTCTGTCTTTACCCATGCGGGGTAAGAAGTGCACCCCGGCTGCTTCCTGGGGCAAGTCCTCCTTCCAAAGAAACGCGTGGAAAAGCTGCCATGAGGCAGTTCTTCCTGCAGAGGACTGGCCGGCCCAGAGCTGTCCCCTTGCCCTGCAGTCTCCAGTCCCCTTCGAGAAAGAGGCCCGAAGGCTCGCGCCCCCCTGCTGCCCCCCCCCCCGCACACCTGCTGTGTTTCCTGGGGCCTGATGCTCCTGGTCACACTGTCTATGGGACATGCGAGGCGGCTGCAGCCGGCACGACAGTCCGATTTCACCTGTGAGGAAATGGTTAATCCCAGTCTAATCTCCCTTAGGAACTGGCCTCGTCTGAGCGATCGCGCCGCCACGCAGAGCAGGAGAGAGACGAGCTGGCGGACGAGATTGCTAACAGCGCCTCTGGCAAGTGAGTCTCCCGGCCGTGGCGGGGGGGGGGGGGCCGCTAGAGACCAGCGGCAGCCCCACCTGTCCTCTGGGCACCCGTGAGCTGTCCCCCTTGGGGCTTCCCACCGCCCCAGGCAGGCCATGCCATCCGGCATCTGGAAGTCAGGAGCTGATCTGCTCATCTGGGAAGATGAGCCCAAGACAGACGCTGGGCCTCCGGCCAGCCTTGCCACCGGCAGTGGGTCACAGCTCCCCGCGTCAGTCAGTCCCACACTAGGTGTGAAGGAAGGGCGTCTGGAACACGCCCCATTTCCGCAGACGGCCCACAGCCTGGCCATGCGGGTCTTGACTTTCAGATTCCTTCAGTCAGGCAGGCAGATCCCTAAAGACCTACCTTTCTCTGAGTGCCTTTTTCGTGAAGTCCCGCCTTTTTCCAGTGAAGGTGCCTTCTGCACCTTTGTGGCAGGTCCTGGCAGACTTGGCATGGTCGGGCGGTGCGCTGGGAAAGCCAGGCTGGGGTCATCTTGCCCTTTCGGAAGGGGACCCTGGCTGCTGCAGGGGGGGCCCGCTGGAAGGTGACCACAGCGGCCCGGCGAGAAGGGGCGGGGGGCGTTGTGTAATCCTCTGCACTGTAATCCATCAGCAGGCCTCGCTGATGGGGAGGGGGGGATGGGAGAGCCAGCCGTCAAGGACGCAGCTGGGGGGGAGGGGGAGCGCAGACCCCACGTGCAGACCCCGTGCCAAGCGGTTCCCCCCCCCGCCCCGCCCAGGTCTGCGCTGCTGGACGAGAAGCGGCGTCTGGAGGCGCGGATCGCGCAGCTGGAGGAGGAGCTGGAGGAGGAGCAGAGCAACATGGAACTGCTCAACGACCGCTTCCGCAAGACCACGCTGCAGGTGGCCCGCGCGGCGGCCGGGCGCTGGGAAGGGCCGCGCCGCCCCTCGGGCCCGAGCCGCTCACCCCGGCTGTCCTCCCCAGGTGGACACGCTGAACGCTGAGCTGGCGGCCGAGCGCAGCGCCGCCCAGAAGAGCGACAACGCGCGCCAGCAGCTGGAGCGGCAGAACAAGGAGCTGAAGGCTAAGCTGCAGGAACTGGAGGGCGCCGTCAAGTCCAAGTTCAAGGCCACCATCTCCGCCCTGGAAGCCAAGATCGGGCAGCTGGAGGAGCAGCTTGAGCAGGAAGCCAAGTAAGAGGGTTTTGCCGCCACAGACCCAAACTTCCTGCGCCTCTGCTGCAGGCCGGGGCCGGGGAGTCACGTGGGGGCTCCCATGGCACCGACGTGGGAGACAGACGTGGTGTGAGCCCCCCGGGGACGGCTGGGCTCGGCGGGGGGCGAACCCTCCTGTCCCCGTGATTTCCCAGGAGCCCCAGTCCGCCTCTCCCCGGCGCGAGCTGATGTCCCAAGTTGCTGGCATCACATGAAACGCTAGTTTGTTGCCAGAGAAGAAACGTGGTAGGACAAACAAGCTTTCCTGCTCCCAAAGCAAAGGGCAGCTCAACATTTGCCCGTGGTCCTGATGCTGGAGACAGACTGCCCAGGCTAGCGCAGACCTTCACATTCGCCCTCCTGACGGGGAGCCTGGGGCCCAGACACGCAGGGCCCGCGCTCAGAGCCCAGCACCACCACCCCCCCCCCCGCCCCAGCTTCCCCCCACTTCTCAGACTGCGCTGCTCTCAAAGAAGAGGGCTTGTTCCACTGTGGGCTGTAATTACCATGACTTGCCCTTTTCAGCGAATTCTGCCCGTTTTTGCATAACATTTGAGAAGGAACAAAAGGACATTTTCTGTTCTCAATGGAGCTCAGTTCCCTCTCCTGTGTGGGCCTATCTGGAAGCCCAGTGACTTGCTTGGCTTTCCCCAAAGGGGGAGTGTGGGGGTTTTTTTTGTTGTTGTTTTTTTTTTGGTCTGTTCCACTGGTAACTGCGACAGCCCCCAGCATCTGGGTAGGGAGTCAGTAAATTTTACATTGAAAAGCCACTTAGTAAATTAGGTCTTGTTTTCCAGGCTAAATAGGTAATCAGAGTAACCACCTAAGGTTTTTGTTGTCAAAAGGTTTGAATTCAATATACAGGGCAAGTAGCTAAAAAAAAAAAAAAAAAGATTTTTCTCTTGTTATAGAGAGAGAGAGAGAGAGAGTGCATGAGCCAGGTGTGGAGGGGCAGTGGGAGAAGCGGCTTCACGCAGAGCAGGGAGCCTGATGTGGGGCTTGATCCCAGGACCCCGAGATCATGAGCTGAGCAGCTGCTAAACTGAGCCACCCAGGTGCCCCTGGGGCAGGTCGCTTTGAGCTTCAGAAGTTTACTAAACTGATCACTATCTGGGTGAAGGAATAACGAACGCACTTTTTCTACCTATCAGCATTAGGATACATTACAGGTAATGCATATTTTAATCAGAAGGGGAAAGTTCCTGGGCCATATTAATTCTGTTACTCTGGTCAGAGAGGTCTTGGAAGGCACTCCAGCGTGTGTCCTCTTCCAGAGCTTAGCCATTCAACTATCATTTCCAGAGTGGCACAAACTAATGCGTTGGTCATTTTACCAGGGAACGAGCAGCCGCCAACAAACTTGTCCGTCGCACCGAGAAGAAGCTGAAAGAGATCTTCATGCAGGTTGAAGATGAACGTCGACACGCAGATCAGTATAAAGAACAGGTAAGGGGAGAAGACCGAGCAGGACGATCATGCATGCCACCCTCAAAATGCTTCACTTAGCAAAGACACTGGGGCAAAATGAGCCCAGGGTTACCATTTGACCAGCGAGATTAAAAAAAAAAAAAAATGCTATTTGAAACGTTCGTTCTCGTGTTCCAACAACCATGGGCTGCTCCTCACCCACGTCAGATACTGGGGTGCTGGGGACACAGAGGTGATTCCAGACGCGGCCCCCGCCCCTCAGGGCTCTCCCAGGGCCACACTGCTTGCTACCCCAGGGGCCGTGCCCTCGTTCCTTCTCCCCCCACCAGTCTGCTGCGCTGAGCCTGGTCACTGCAGACGCTGGGAGGGAAGGTGGACGGGGCGGAGAATGCCCAGGCCTGGGGCCAGGACCCTTCCCTTTTCTCTCCCGGCCCCGGTCAGGCGCCTGGCTCCCTCCCCCAACCCCCCGGACCTCGCGCCACTGCGGGCAGTTCTGGGCGGCCGTGAGCTGGCCAGAGTCCACATCGCTGCATTCTCGTGTCCACTTTTCCAGAGCGGCCTTGTACTTGAATCAAAGCGTAACATCCGAAACGGCCATCCCGAATGGAAGTACAAAACCAACTGTACCATCTCCCGGGGCTGGAGACGGTCCACACGGTCGGCCCTTTTGTATTCTGCCGAACAGCCATTCCTCTTCGTAATCCCCTCGGTCACTCAGAGGAAGCTAGTGAATTGTGTCGTTTCTCCTACAGAAAACTCAAGCATGAAAATAGGATTTGACCGTTCAGTCTCCTTTAGCAAAGTTTGCTTTGTAGACACTGGTTTGCAGAGAAAGGCAGGCTGATCCGAAGGCCCTGGACCATCCCCCAGTCGTGTGCGTGCGCACACGCATGGATATGCGGGTGTGCACTCCCGTGGCTGCCGGGGCCCCCGAGCTGTGCTCCACGCTCAGGACGCGGCCGTGTCGAAACCGAGTCGGCCGCTTTGTTGTGACTGGGCTCGTGTCACCTCCCCCAGATGGAGAAGGCCAACGCCAGGATGAAACAGCTCAAGCGGCAGCTGGAGGAAGCGGAGGAGGAGGCCACGCGTGCCAACGCATCTCGGCGTAAGCTCCAGCGGGAACTGGATGATGCCACGGAGGCCAACGAGGGCCTGAGCCGCGAGGTCAGCACGCTCAAGAACCGGCTGAGGTGAGCGACCCCGGGGGCTGCCGTTAAGCGGCGCAGGGTCTTGGAGTCCGGGCCCAGAGCGTGGGAAAAGAGTGGCCCTTGTCGGCTTAGCGTTTGGTCCAGAGGATGCGTCGGAGTCCTGTAGTTACTCGCCCTTTTGCTCGGAGTCGCTTTGCAGTCGTGCACGCGGGCTTTCCGACCTGTAGACCTTCAGCGGGACAGGGGAGGAACTGGGCCGTTCGCTAGCAGGCTACACGGATCCACGGCTGGGCAGTTGGCTGTCCCTGTCCAGACGTCCACGAAAAGCAGGGCAGGAGCTCCTCGGGGGCCCCGGTGCCTTCAGCCCTGCGCCCGCCCCTGTCCGCACACCGGATATGGCGCGCACCAGGGAGAGGAGGCTAAAGTCTCTGCCGGGAGCAGGTTAGCAGGGGCCTTGGCAAAGGGCTGCCCGCTGGCCATACTGCGCGTGCCCTTTCTGTACGGTGAGATACAGACCGGTTTTTAACGTTTATAAAGAGTTGTAAATACAGAGCCACCCCGGGAATGTGCGAGAGAGACCGTATGTGGCCCGCAGAGCCTCCCTAAGGACTAGCTGCCCCTTCATCCAGCTCCCTGCCCGTTCCTATGGCAACGGCCCTCTGAGAGCCTCGGGCTCGGGGTCCGCCGGGTGCCGGCCAGGCAGGGCTGGAGGACAGGTGGACAAAGCACAGAGCCTGTCCGGATCGTGCCCACCCCCACCCCCAGCCGTGCCCTGCAGAAAGGGATGCGAGGGTGGAGGCCTCGGGCAGTGTGCAGCTGGAGCGCCACGCGTTCCCGGCTTCACCCCTGCGCATCGGCTCTCCCTCCTCCCTTCTCCCCAGGCGAGGCGGCCCCATCAGCTTCTCGTCCAGCCGGTCTGGCCGCCGCCAACTACACATCGAGGGGGCCTCCTTGGAGCTGTCCGACGACGACACGGAGAGCAAGACCAGCGACGTCAACGAGACGCAGCCACCCCCGGCCGAGTAGAGCCCCGGGAAGCCCACAGAGGCGATACAGTGGGACACACAGGACACCCCCCCCCCACCCCACCCCACCCCGGCGCCACGTCTGGGAAGTCGGTCCGCGCTGGGATTCCTTACTGAGAGATCAACCGTGTCTTACCGGCTTTCCGGCCGCCCATACTGTATCCCGCTTCACATTCAAGTACGACTGCTTCCCCCTTTTCTATATATACACACACGAGACCCACGCCTACTACACAGAGTCTCCTCATTGCATCTCTTTTGCATATATTCACCGAGAGACCATTTTCTGATTCACGGTAAGAAGAGAACCATTTCTCAGACCAGTGGCCAGTGGCCGGGTTACTGGGGCAGCCGCGCGGTGGCCGCTCCGTCGCTCTGCATGCTCTCTACAGACAGGTCACTCCGTTCTGCGTTCGTGTGGCCCCCGCCGCCTCAGCCACATCGAGTCTCTTCGAACATTGTGGAACCTCAACTGCACTTGTATCTCCCCGTATTTCCTCCGAGAACGATCAACACTATTTCAGTGAGCAAACTGTGAAAGGGGCTGTGGCAAGATTAGGAGGGGTGGGCGGCTCCAGAGGGAAGCCGTGTCCCTTTGGGGTTGCCCTGCCCCTCTCCCTTGAGCTGGTGGTGTCTTCGGCCAGGGCCGGTCTGTCCACAGAAGGGACGGCGGACCCTGCGCCCTCTGGCTTGGCTGACCCTCGTGGGGGTCCACAGGGAGCCGTCCCTCTCCAGCCAGGCTCTCATGCTGACCTTGCAAATTCAGCCGCTGCTTTGAGCCCAAAATGGCAATCTCGGTTTTGTGTCCCAGACTTATTCCGAGGTGGTCCGGGAGGCTGACAGAGCTTCCGGAACCGATGTCATCTGCCTGAATGTTGACATGCCAGTGGACGTTGAGTCCTCGTTCCTTTCTCCTTCCTTCCCCTTGGACAGTGTTACAGTGAACATCTAGCATTCTGTTTTCGGTTGATAGTTAAGCAAACTGACTTTACAGAAAGTGCCTTAGACACTGCAGTACTAAGACAACGTTAAACCTATGATTTGCCTCTGTAACAATGTAATGTATAAGTTCTGACTGTGCTTATCATGTACCTCTCTAGTCAAAGTGGTATTATAAACATTCAGTGACAATGAATCAGTGTTAATTACAAATCCTTGATCCTCGGCAACGTGCTTGAAAACACAAACCTTTTGGGTTAAAAGCTTTAACATCTGTTAGGAAGAATCTGTCATGTGGGTTTGGAATCTTTGGGTTTTCCCCCCTTGAACTGTACTGGCTGTTGACCACCAGACACCTGACTGCAAATATCTTTTTTCTTGTATTCCCATATTTCTAGACAATGATTTTTGTAAGACAATAAATTTATTCATTATAGATATTTACGCTTGTTCTGGTTACTTGGAGGAAAAAGCACCCGTTGAGAATAAACAGACCTCAATAAACGAGAATAATCACGTGAACATGGCATCTGTCTTCTCACCTTCTGTTCTCGATGTTCCCACCCGTGGTCTGGTTGGAGGCTGGGAACCCCACAGACCGAAAACGCGGCCAGCCTGGCCCACGGTTTTGGAGGGCGCTGTGCTCCCGAAACCAGCGGATGACGGGCTAGCTCTCTGGGTGGTCCTGGCTCCCGGTCCTGCTCTCGCGCTGGCCTCAGTGTGCAGATGGGGCACTGGGGCTGGAGACCCCACTGTTTGTCAGTGGACCCTTCAGGAGGGTTCTGGTCACCAGCCAGCGCAGCTCATTACTGGAGTCGAGTGTTTCGTTTCAGACTATGCTTTCGGGCAGGATGCACACTGAACACGCTTTGGGGAGGATTCAGGGAGATCCAACAGCGGCCTCTCCTGTGTCGGCCAATTGGGATAGGCTGGAACGAAACACTAGGAAAATACACAATCCCATAGAGAAGGGGGACTGATACATACATGTGTGTATATATATATACATACACACACATATATATATAGGCCAGGCTGGTTCTGCTTGGCCGTGGTGGGGACGTGGAAAAAAAAGTGCAGGACAGGGTTTCACGTGTCCTCACCCTGGCATTCAGTAAGCTACCCAGGGACCTGGAATTCAGAAGCTTTTCTCAAGTAAGTAAGAATTCCTCCCCCGTTGGGCGGTTTCACTGGTGTGACCATCCACACGGTTTCCCGACAGCTCAAGTGTCCTTAGGCCAGCCTAACTGGGAGAAATCTAAGCTACGTGGGCGGGTTGCGGTTCCGGATTCCACAAAGACACTGACCAGAAGGAACTTTCCTTCACTCGACAAACCACTGCTTCGTCATCCAAGGAACGGCAGGTCATAAAGCCTCTGCCGGGCACTGACAGCCGAGACCAAGTGGAGATGTGGCGACGCCGTGTTGGAGTTCTCCCTCCGTGGCCCACACCAAACCCCTCTCTGCCCCTGCCACATCACAGGCGCTTTCTCGTCGAATGCAGACGTCCCGGGGATGATTTTCATTTGCTTTAGTGGGAATAACGCACATCCCTAGCCGGGCTGGCTTGAGGGTCGCCTTCTGAACCCCTGCCATCAGAAAGACTGAAGCCCTGTCACCAATCTTCCCCACCCCTGGAAACCCCACCTCAGCTGCAACGTCTGTGCTCTCTGGCTCTGGGTCTCACCTGTGGCCCCTTCCTCCCGAAGCCGGTGTTGGCGGGACGCAGTTGTCCGCGTCGACACTGGGGAAAGTGCTCACGGCTGTCGCACTCCAGGAAACACCACGCCCTGTCCGGGTGGAACCTGACTACCGCCCCAAAACCAAAAGCCAAGCTGGAAGAGGCCATAGGATGGAGCCTTTAGGAACGGGGAGAGGCGGACATCTCCACGGAACCGCACGTAGTGATGTCACGTGACGCAATTAGACGAGGACACACCAGGTCTGACGGAAATGGCCCACCACATACTACCTCCCTCTAAGCATCACACCGCACACCGCACACCGCACAAGACATCCAGTCCCGTGTCTGCACAGGTGTAAAATCTCACGCATCCCACAATCGCCGTCAGAAGGGGCAACGGTGATATGGGTGTCCTTGCCGGACTCCTCCCGGTAAGGTCAAGAGAGCCCAACATGAGATCCTACAGAATGAGTATCAGCAGCTTAGAAGAAACTTCTGGAGCCAACGGTGGAAGACGCTTTTCGGAAATGCTGCGCCCCCAAGCGCCCACCACAGCACAGAAGACAGAGTTTGGGAAAACACAGACAACTCCAGGTCAAAACCGGTCAGGGTGTCGAATCACAGTGCGAAGTTGCAGGAATATCTCTTATGTTTCACTTTTTATTTATGGAGTGTGACAGGGAAATCTAACGTCTAAAAAAAGCTCTTTCAATAAATATAAAAAGTCTCAATGTTAAGCATTTCCGTAGTTCGGACTGGCACGTTTTTCTTAATAGTTCACAAAATAAAGGTGTGTCTTGAAGTGCTGGGTCTGAGGGTCTCTGAAATTTGGCCTCCCTAGGCCGGTACAGGGGCAGAACCGGGGCGGCGGGGGGGACCCAGCTTTTTAACTTCCTCAAGGGTAACCGCTGGTCATCCAGCAGGTCAGAGAGCCTCTGCTCTATGCTCCTGGCTCGAATCTCCGCACCTCTCAGCCCAGGGCTTTGGGCCAACTTGGACAATGAAAGAAAATCAGTTCCATTACCTCCATTTTAAAAACTAATTTGGGGGAAAAAATGAATTTGGGCAACTTTATAGAAAAATGTAGAGAACCCACAAACTATCTGCATCTTTTTTTTTTTTTTAATAAAGCTGTTCACCTGTGTCCACTATTTCCCGTTGGCCACTTCCATTCCCATATATTCACACGTCTGCACGCTTGCACCATGATGGCTCTGTGGAGAAGTCAGCCTGAGTGTTCCCCGGCCATGAGACGTTTATGATACGGCTCTCCAGATTATTTCTTCCTACTGCCATGGGCTATTTTTACCAAAAGGAGAAAGAGAAGGGTTTTCATAGCTTATCACACTGTCACGCTGACCAAAGACTCCGAGAATAATCTAGTGTAAGATACCAATAACGTAAAAGTGTACCTATTCCCCTCAATTCTAGGTGGCAATGCAGTTTGCTTCCCCCCCCCCAGCTAAAGCAATCATTACTTTGAGAAATAAAAACCAGTGTTTCTTAAGTCCATCGTCTACTTACAGGGTGCAATGGGGCTCTGAGCTCATTCTGACCTCTCCCACCTGACCCTTAATCCAAGCACATCCCCGGGGGGCGGGGGGGGCGGGGGGGGGGCGGGGGCAGGGGGAGGCCTAATGCCCAGGCCTGCCTGCTGAGCACCCTCCTCCCAGGCCTCCCACCTGCAAATTGCGATCCAGGCAGGACAGGGGCAGCAGACTTGATTCTCTCTCAGAAAACACTCCACACACAGGCAAATTACATTTCGGTTCAGTTTGCATCGTTTCCCTCGGGGAAGACTTCAGAGCTGACAGAAAACCCTAACATAACATGGGCACACACGGACAGACGGATGAAGCGTGGCTCCGAATCTTAAGCACACAGCACAAACCCCACGTGGTCCCCCAACACCAGCACGAAAAGCTGTGTTGTTTTCAAATTTGCCTCTTTGAAGGCACTGTCTTACCAAGGAAATCACTACGTTAATATTCACTCAAGATGATTGTTCTTCCTTAAAATTAAAAAAAAAGGGCTACTGTATTCCCATAGATGGGATCTGTAATAGTCATGGGACCAGTTTGCAGAGAAGATGCTCTAAGTCATAAGAAAATGATTTACAAAGATACCTCCTCGCCTGACCCCCATATTTAGGACAGACTCAAGGAACACACCTCCGTCTGTAAGGTGCAGCTAGCCTTCTCAATCCGCTTCAAACTCTGGGGCAGATACAGACAGGAGAGCCAGGGTGAAGCCACGGTGAAGTAAAGCTGAAAGGAGGAAAAGGCTTATCTGAGCATCTTCTTGGACCCATCCCCGTTTCTGGCCCGGCAGGCAGGCCAGATGTGGCTCCGCCCCAGGACACCCCCTCGCCCCCCCGCTTCCCCGGAGGCGCCAGTTTCCACCTGGGCTTTCAGGAGAGAGGCTAAGGGCACCTGAGGGACAGCTGAGAGAAGCAGTCAAGGCTGGGAGACAAAGGCGGATGAAGCCTGTCCCTCCTGCGACAGATGTTGCGGCAGCCCCCCGCAGCTCATCATTTCCAAGGGTCGGAAACCAGCTCATCTCCTGAGGCAGGAAACAGTCAGGTTTGGAAAAATGGAGCATAAAGCAGAAAAAAAACCCGAGCTTGTTTCTGATCCCGGCTTTTCTGTGAACTCACTGGGTGAGGCTCAGGCCAGGCGCTTAAACCCTGGGCCTGCCTTCCCTTCTGTAAACTGGGGTGAGCGGGCTCTTCCTGCTCTTGGGCCCCCTGTAACCCGTCCTCCCTTGAAGACTCAACATCCCACCTCTGGCTTCTGCTCTTAACTGAGCTGAGGGGGTACGACTTCTGGCTACTCTGGGCTGAAAGGAAGCGGCACGCGGGCTCCTGCCCTCATGTAGGAAAGACGTTTCAGAGCTGGGGGCGGGGGGACAGGATGGAAACACTTGGGAGGTAACAGGTGGTCCCTCAGCACCGGGAAGAGGAGCCCCTCCGTGCAGGCGAGAGCATGACAGGGATCCCGCTCAGGGGAGGGTACATCCCTGAAGGTTTCAGCGAGAGCCGGGCTAACCGGGGCATCATGCAGCCCGGGGTCGGGGGCCGGGGGGAGAGAACCCACTCAGAGGCAGGAGGCTGACAGGCGATCGGGGGCTGGACCGGCAAACAGCCTGTGCTTTCACGCCAGGTGGCCTGATACTCTATGTGAGCAAGTACAAAGTCGCATCCTGAACAACATGATCCAAACAGGACGCTGACAATGAGACCAGAAAGTCAACCAGCTTCCTCGGGGGCTCATATGCCAGGGGCCGCTGCAGCTACAAAAAAAAACCCAAACCTGTGGGGTCCCCTCCTGAAGGAGACCAGGAATAAGCCTGCAGCACGCCACTGCCCTTGCATGGACCTGGCCCATACGATGCTGTCCTGGGCCTGAAGAGGCGACAACGTCTGGTGAGCGACACACGGGCTCCCGCAGCCAGGGCCCCTGCCCCAGCCATCAGCTGACACACAGCCTCCATAAGACGATCCCAGGGGCGCTCAGCTGAGAAGGAACTGAGGAGTCATCGCGGAGCCAGGGGCAAGGATTCAGGGCCCCAGAACTCATCCTTGCTTTAACTGCAGCAGCTCTACTTCATGTTACAGATCTGAAGCTCCTGCGTGAACGAGAGAGGTCTGCTGGGCACCTAAACCTCTGATCGAATCCAATCCCTCCGGGGACGGTCGGAGAAAGAAGGTGGGAGCTGCTGCCCATCAACAAGAGACGAGATTTCTCTTCAGCTGCTCGGCCGGCCGGGCACCCGGGCCCAGCACCCACACAGCCCCACGAGCACCTCTCGCGGAGCCAGCTTCCAACACAAGCTCCGCAAACAACTAACAGAAGATACTCCTGCCCACGTATTAACGGACAAAAGAAAATTCTGAAAACGTACCCCTCCTTATTGTTTCTCATTTGCTTACAAATTTGATTCACTTTTCATTGATTTCAGTTTTAAAACTACAAACCATTCTCTCCGTCCACGCTCCTCATCAGGAGCAGAGTGCGGGATCTGACACACTCGTACAGGCCCCCAGTTTGCCCGTTCCTCGCGTCCCGTCACACTGGGTCCTCGCTCCCAAACAAATGGTACCTTCTCTCACTTGCCAACACCAACCTGAGGGAGGAGCAGAGAAGCCCAGCCCCGAGGAACGTCCAGTCCCAAAACACGGACATGTGTCACAAAAGGCACAGTGCAGCCAGACGACCCGCTCCTCGATCCACAACCTGGCACTCGGCCTCCCTCAACGGCCCAGTCCCTCCTCCCACACTGCCCTGCGGGGCCCTCCTGGACATCACAGCCACGAGCAGAAACCAGCCCCAGGAATCGGTACGAGCGCGCCCGCTCGGGGCACTAGCCGCCTCCTCAAGAGGCCGCCGGGCTTCTCCTTGCCCCGGCCCGCGGCCACTGTCTGCCCACTCATCCTGCGCCGAGCACGAACGACAGCTCCGAACCTGGCTTTGGAACTCCGGGTCTTCTCTCACAGGCTGGCAGCAACCCAATAAAGCAAACTCGATCCTTTGTTTTCTGTGAAATTTATTGTTTCCACATTAAAAGATTTTTTTGAGGGGAAGTATTTTCTTTTTTTCTCTTTTAACCACATGATGATCCTATTCGGCTGCCCAGAGTAGGACACCCTCAGTCGTTAACATGCCATATGAATTCTGAATAAATAAAAGCTACAAAGCCCAAGTTATATACAAATATCTTAGGCAATAATGTTTACAAACCTATGTACAATAAAACAAATGTAAACAGTAAATGCAGCATGAGAGTAATCAAAGGATGCACAGGGACAACCACGTACAGCCGGACTGCCTCCCAGGAGCCGGCACCAGCCAGCCCCCGACTCAGGCCACCCGACCCTTCCTAACACAACTGAACAGGCCCTCGGAGGACACAAAACGCTCTGAAAGATGTCACTTAACTGAAGGACCGGAAAGCTGGCGAGGAGGTTGCCCCCGCCCCCCACCTGGAGCCACGTGGAGGAGAAGGGTGCGGCACAGAGGCACCAGGCTACGCGCGCCCCGGCCCAGGGCCTCCCCTCTCGGGTTCAGACGGGCATTTTGCTGCTCTGGGGGGCAAGTCTATGGAATGATAACTGTTAAAGTAAAATGAGAAGGTGCAGAAAACGTTCACTAATTCAGTGACCTTCCTGACTCTGTGCCAGCAACAGGCCAAACTGGGGGGAGTGGAGCTGGGGGACACATGATCGTGAGCACTGAAGATGGTTGGGTGGGAGCTCAGGAGGAGGGCCCGTGTTGACCTGATCTGGGGGAGAACTTCTAGAAGGTCTGCAACGTCTTAAACACAACTAAACCCTATCGGTACAGCAGGGTGGGAGCTATGGGGCAAGTGAGAGGAATGGGTACTTCTGCATCCAGTGACCAAGGAGTACACGTACGTATCACCTCGTGACCCACAAAAGTGCAATCATGTGAAACCAACGGCACCGCGGCGAGAAGAGAAAATAGCCAGCATGGGTATCGCGCAGCGTCCTGGGGCTGGGCAGGGCCCGGCAGCCGCCAACCGCATGCAGCCTGCCCTCTGCCGGCCGCGGGGAGGCAGACGCAGGGGCCCAGGCGGGGCCCAGGCCCCGAGGGGAGAGGCGTGGGTGTCCTGGGCTGCTGGAGGAGGGCAGGAGCCCCCACCTGGAGGCCGGGCACTCACACACTGAGAGGCAGCATACCCGGTGCTGACGACGGGCGCGAGGAGCCCAGACCAGGAGGCGGCGGCGCTGGGTCAAAGCCGTTTACTGCCCTGTGGGGGTGACCAGGGCGGGGAGGGGAGAAAAGAGAGAGAGAGAAAGAGACGGTCATTTAAAATCACTCAACACACAAGAAAAGCACTTGCTCTCTAGCACTACCCCTCTCCCTGCCCAGGGTGGGATCAGAGCGGCCCCGGGGAGAATGGCCTGCAAAGCCTCAGCTGGTCAGAGACCGAGAAGTCGGAGCACGGAGAGCAACGCGCTCACGTGCCCCCTTGTCGTCAACTTTGTCCCGAGGGCCACTGCCACCACGGCCCTGGTCTAAACGTCTGCCCGTAGGGAATTAGCTAAGTAAATAATGGTACAACTAAATGATGAGTATTGCACGGCCATTAAAAACACATTCCACAGAGTTCTTTGACACCATGGGAAAATACTCAGAACGTCATTAATGCTAGGTCCAAAAAGCAGGTCAGCAAATTGTTTACGTTCAATGATGTGAAGTAAAAAAAAGTAAGTGGTAACATTCCAGATTGTAAACTCCAACCTCTTATATGGACCTTACTTCTACGTAGCTAAATCTAGAATGTGGGGGGCTACACACACACACCCACACATATATGAATGTAAAATCATATATGTTATAAAAAGAAAATTTAACAACGGTTACTTTTCCTCCATCTGGGTAGTGGGTAATTCTGTTTACTACTTTCCACTTTTTTATTGTTTTCCAAATCTCCTACAATGTACATAACTTAATAAAGGCGAGAAAAATAACTGTGGTTCAACTGTTTGGCAATATGGGCAGGCACGTCGGTGGACGCATGAGGGCCCCACCCGCCCCGCCCCAGCCCCCCAGGCGCTGGGATGCAGAGCGGGGGCCCCGCCCACCGGGCCGCACAGCCACCAGAAGCAGAGAGGGAAGGGGCGGAAGTCTTGGAACCTCTCTCAGGAAGCCACTCCAGCCCTTCCACACGGAAACTCTTCCCAGGAAGATCTGTCCCGCTAGCAATCTGGGAGGCGCAGCCAACTGTGGGGGCTGCATGCACCACCCTTGCCAAATGTCCCCCCACCTGCTCATCAGTGGGGGACTTGAGTACAGGCTCGAGAGAGGTTCTCTTAAAAAAAGGGGGGGCAGCAGGGCAGACACACACTCCCTACGAAGACAGTTGTTTCATACACTGAGCAAGTGAGTGTAATCTCTGAGAAACGCATGCAGAGACACGGCGGACAACCCCGACTACTTTGAAGACAGAGTTAACCTCCCAATGCAGAAGCTGAGTTTGAAAGCAAGCCACCCACACACAGGCCAAGAGCAACAGGAGAGCCCAAGGAACGTAACTGATCCCTGCTGCACGGCTTCCTCCCTCAGCGATGTGCACCCAGGACCTTCCCTTTTCTTCCTGGGCCTTTCAGTCACGCGTCCGCATCCTCCCATGGCTTCCTCCCACAGCTTCCCGTGCTTGTGCCTCGTCTCGAGGCCAGGCCCACGCCCCGCATGCCCCTGCAGCCTTCACAGCATCAGCCCACCTGCCACGTGTCTGGCTAGTCCGAGAACCTCTCAGCGAGCACCAGGCGGGCCTCACACACGGCCTCAGCTTCAAACATGCCAACGTCCCACTCTGGCCTCTCACACGGCGGCCGGCAGGGCAAGCCCCACTGGGCGACAAGAACAACCCGACACCCGTCCCAAAGGGGCATGCGAAAGCCCCATGAGAAGGGCCCCACACGCAGGTTTTAGGGCTGGGATTCCTGCAGTCTCAAGCCAGACGGACCTTAACAAAACAGCAAGCTCATCCCTATTGTTCTGCTGAAAAAACCAAAGCAAGCCAAGTCCGGCCTGAGCTCACCCCCTGAACTTGTCAACGGACGCCCAGGCCACGTTCTCCCTTCCCAGGCTCCTCCTGGCCGAGGGACACCTGACAGCCCTCGGCGAGCAGCAACTCCCATGCTCCCGACATGGCTCAGCTCTAACGGGAAAAACAAGCAGTACCAACCAGCAGAGAAAAAGAGGACAAGAAACTCGACAGGCCATTTCCCTGTGCGGATGGAAATGAGAATTCTTGATGTGATCGCTGGCGGCAGCACAGAGAGCATAACCCGCCAGGCTCGCACCTAGCACCTGTCTTCTGAGGTGAGGGTGACGAGTAAAAGGCCAGAAAGAGAAGAAAGCTGACCCTACGGGGGGGGGGGGGTCGGGTCCGGTGAGGTCCCTTCCTGCAACCGCAAAGCTGTGCAATGGGGGAGGGGTTCCAAGAGGAGCAAGGCCTCCATACTCACCCCTTGGGCTTCAGAGGGCAGCTGCAAAAAAGCCGCAGGGAAATGTGCCAGTGGGCAACACAGGACTGAATGGAAAGGGAACGCACAGGGAGGGAGACACAGACGTGGGAATCATCTATACAAAAAAGGTTCCAGAAACATCGTCTTAGCAGCAAAATCTAGCTCAAGAGTCTGAAAAACAGCGAGTCTAGCTAAGCAAAGGGCCTCTGGTCAGCTGTAAAACAGCAACAGAAGTGGAGAGAGGGGCAGAGCTGGCCCGCAGGACAGAGCAGAGCAGAGCACGCAGACCCACCCAGGCCCAGCAGCCGCGGGCAGGACGGAGGAGGCCGGAGCTGACACGGGAGCGTACACGCACTCGCTCCCGCTCCGCCGCCCTGGCGACAGGGAGGAGGGATGCTCAGATGGAAATGTGCGCTCCTGAAAGGCCCCCCTCTCTCTCTCTCTCACACACACACACCTCCATCCACCATCCCGCTGTACGCGGGGAGTCCAAGAGTGAGCGGAGAGGGGAGAGCCCCAGGCAGCAAGGCTCCGTCACCACTGGTACCTGCCTCGAGAAAACAGAAGGCTCTGGGCAAGGAAGAACCTCGGTCTCCCATGAAGTCAAATCAAATGTGATCCCGGGGCCTGACAGCGACGCGCAACCCCCACGCCTGGACTCGAGGCAGCATCACCGCCACGGCGCCGAGCCCACACCAGGAGCGCCACCAGGCCCACTGGCCACCACGTCCCCGGGACCATGACCACGAGTGCCTTCTGTTCTGCACAGCTGAGCCAGGAGTAACGGCGTGGAGCTGGGTCAGACCGGGACTTGAGAGCTCACTCACGGGCTGTAAGTTGGTTAAAGCGGAGTCAGCCCCATGCAGTTAGTAAAACCAGTTTGTTAATGTGTCTTCCAACATACACCAAGATGGAGGAAGAAAGAAAAAGAGCACAGCAAACAAATTCAGTTACCCATGAACAACGTGGGAAATATGACTTTTTCTTGCCTAATAAGAAAAAAAAGGAAAAAACATTAAACAGTATACAAGTACTATTTTCACAGCGTGCCCTAAAACTGGTCTCTGCCCACCTACACACAGCCCAAACGAGATCACACTGGCTTACAAAATCAGGTAAGTGATAAGAGGCTGAATGAAAACGATGGCGAAAACAAACAGTTTCTTAGAGAAGTCGTGTCCGTACTATACTTGAGATTCAGATGAGGAACACGAAGGGCTGCCAGCAGTTGGGAGAACACAGAGCAACGCCAGGAAGGAGGTCCAGCGAGCCCCATTCTAGAACCTGGCAGAAGCCATCACAGACTAGATGAAACCCTGTTTCCAGGAAGCCCTCAAGAACTTACAGAATTATTTTCGGACCACACACGCTGCCACCTAACGAGAAGGTGTAGCATCTGGTTTGATGCAGTCAGGCCTCAGGGCATCACGGGCCCCTGCGGGAGGGCGGGGCGGGGCGGGCACGAGCGCGTCTGCCAGCGCACGCACGCGCACCTCCTCCGCCGGACCTTCCGCGCAGGTGTCTAGGAGCGCCGGGGAAGCACAGGGGCAGTGCTAGAGACACGCTCCTTGGGAATGGGGGGCGGGGCAGGCAAGTTCGAGCTGACGGTTTTTTAAAATGGAGCTTTCTCTCACGCTACAACTCCAAGCTACACACTTGGACACTTCTGTAAGAAACAGCATTTTTTACCTGCCAGACTCCACAGTGGAGCTGGGGTTGAGACGCTTGCCCCCTTCCTGTCGCAGCTGGTACGTGCCATCATGATGCTCTCTAGTCAGCAGGCCCACAGGAAGAAAGGCTAGAGTTTAAAGCCAGGCGGGCCAGAAGGAAGCCAGAACCAAAGCAAAGCAGCAAGGAGGTACAAACACAACAAAACCCCAGAGTCGGAGTTAGCTTCAGGGATATGGCAACTAGACACATGTGGTTCAAGGAGCAGGTGAATACTGGAGCATGGAGGGACGGTCCGGTTAGCATGTAAACTAAACACTGGAAGCCGGCCCACAAAAGCATATTTAATCCTTCACAGAAACAGTACAGTTAAAAATCTGTACTACTTAGAGCAAAACTAGGCATCATCTGTAAGTGTTTCTCTCGGGAAGCACATCTCCAGGTTCAGTTCAGGAAGTAAAGCCTGCACGTGCATCCAGAATGTTCCTCAGGGGACAGGGGCTCCGTGACGGAGCCCAAAGCTCCCGGCTCCAGGTGACTCTGCACCCTCTGCAGCTCCCTGAGACGGGGTCAATCTCTGGGCCAGCAGCACCCTAGTGCCACGCATCAGGGCCACTGGAAGCCAGGCGCAGCGAGCTCACACAGACAGCGACCCCTCTCTCACTGGGACTGTTCTGAGAACTCCCTGCGTAAGAGGCATCGCCCCAACCCACCCGCTTCTGGTTCCTGCCCATTCTCACGTCACAGGGCGTCTGAGGCAAGAAACAGGGTTCCAGATAAAGACCCACAACTGCTCTACTGGAGGTTAATTACACACTGCAAAAATTACAAGTTGGACAAAATAATTAGGTTCTGTTTTCAACACTCATGAAGACTACCCCTCAACTTTCCCTGGATTATTCGGGAGAAATGGCAACTTTACTGTGAAATATCTATTTATTCCACTTACCATTATAGTATAAAAATGGGTACTCTTCAAGGTTGCCTGAAACTCCTAAATCTGAGGAAAATTAATTTTATACTTACTCCCCCCCCCCCCCGAGGAACACCCGTGGTTAGAAGGAAGTTCTGATTTATATATTGCTACTTTAGAACGTGCTCCTTAATGAAATACGTACCCTTAAGGGCAGAAGTCCCCTAAGGGAGAGAAAGAAACCAGAACGCTCTACTCCACAAGGGTGGACAAAAAGAAGCTTTTCATAGTGGACTGTGTGCCAAGTCAAGTCCTCCAGAAATGTGCCACCGTTACTGAGGAAAGCAGAAAATATAAGCTCCTTTAAGAAACTATGAACACCTCTAGACGTATCTGTACTGTTTTCACAGAACAAGAACAGGTTCTACAATTCAAAACAGAGACGGGGCAAGGGAGCATGGTGCCTCGATGCTGTTCCAAGAACGGCTACCTTAGGGCACCTGGTCAGCACAGCCAGACCAGAGGTCCTGACTGGTTGTTAGCTAAGTGAAGGCACATCCAATCAAAGTATAACCGCACAGTGTTGTGTGTGTGTTTTTTTTGTGTGTTTTTTTTTTTACTTGAGGGAGAACAATATGCACTGACAGGGAAAGATACTGGCACTACAAGTCACGAAGGGGGTGGGGGCTGCAGAGCCATATTTAAAGTCTAAGCGCATAAATTTTTTAAAAAATATGTATAGCAGATGCATAAAAATATGATTTTACATGCCTAAGAGAGTAAGTGTAAGGATGCAAAAACAGTATGAAAACAGAAAACACCTACTCTTTACTTATACCTGCTGCATCAACTAAAATTTTTTCGCATTAAGGACGTACCATTGCTTCAATCTTATGCCGTTTTTTACACTGTCAATTGCCCAAAAAACATCTTCACATCATACAAAACTTGTGTCCCCTAAACTGTATCTGATCCAGTGGTTTCCTATTTTTCTAAAATCTTGAGACAACAGGTTTCTTGCAGAGTTTGCACATACATGACCACACATGCTATTCTAGCCTTACCAAATATTGGCCAAGAAAGTCCACTTGCCTTTAAGCGCCTTGCGAACAAGGACTGTTATCACAGCTGTCTTTCATTCCCAGAGCCTAGCACTGCTTCCCAAGACAGAAGCATCAAGAGTTCTCCAGGCAACAGACTCCATGGGGACCAGAAGACGACAACAGATTTATGTCCCCTAAGACCTGAATGATACCGCTTCAGGTAGGTTTATCAAACTGAGTTTACCTTTTCAAAGTTCATTAAGCTCACTTAATAATGTGTGACACTACTCAAAAAAAAAAAAAAATCATTTTAAATTGTCCAAGACTTACCCTTTGTCAAAGAAAGACGTATGTCCTGATCGAGAGAACTTTGTGCCATTGCTATTCATCACCCCACAGTTAACATTCCCTGAAATATAGGATTTTCGTGATGCTTGGTCCTTTGCAAAATTCCTGCAAGCTGCTAATTTGGATTCTAAAGCCTACAGAAAGAAGGAGGAATGATTTGGTTGTCAAAACAGTAGCTGTACATAAAAATCTGCATTTCAAACCATTTCTATTTCAAGACTACAATTACACTCTGTTAATAATGGTAGCCATTCAAGCCACAATCAATCACCTCTCTTCTGATAGAAAGAGGGAATGTTTATGCTGACTCCTAATGACCTCAGGATAATGTACTTATTCCTCTCAGTATTACTGACGAATACAGATATAATCCTGGTCTTACAACTAAGAAAAATGTGGCACAAGTAGACAGATCCCAGGTCTCTTGACCCTATCCGTGTTCCTTTCTGAGTTGGGGACTATTAGAGAACCGTTAATTCCCTTATTCAAGACATTCATTCATTCAAACACTTGCTGAGCATGATCACAGAGCAGGCACAAGCTGTGTCTGAGGCCTCAGTGGGACAGACACACAAGGGCAAGCACTGGGTCCCACACCGGAGAAAAGAGTGGTCTAGAAACGAGGACTTAGAAGATTTCACAGCAGGTAGCAGACAAAGTCAGGGCTGTGAATGATAAGATCAGGAATTCAGGGACAGAATTCTGAATAAAATCAACCCCGGAAGGGTAGGGCAGACGAAGACCCAACAAGATGACAAAGAGGAATGGGCAGGAAGGCGGGAAGGGGACCTGACACCGCACCAGAGAAGCAAAGGAAAGAGAGCATTAAAAAAAAAAAAAAAGTCGGTGTTGAATGTTCCCCGTAAAAGTAGGGCAGAACAGCATCCACTGGGTTTGACAGTGCTGAGCTCATCGATGAGCAATTCTGGTGGAGTAAGCAGGGAAGAGAGTCCAGACCAGGATGTCTGGGGAGCTGGGTACGCAGAAAAAAAGGCCAACAAGAAATGGAGACAGGCTTTCAGAAAGCTTGCTGTGATGGGTAGGGAGAAAGAAGAAGACGGCTAAAGACAGATGTAGGGTAAAAGGGTAGCTGCTTTTACTTTTTTTTAAGATTAAAAAAATTATATAATATGTAATACACAAACATTACATACAACGTATATGTATAATACCTAATGTGTAATCCATAAAGATTATGTATAAACACTAAAATACAGTAAAAGGCTGAAAATACAGGAGACATCGACAAGAGGGCTGGAAGGGATGAGACCCAAGGCACAGAGGGACAAAATTAGCCGTGGGCAGGAACATGATCCTTGGACCACTGACATAAAGAGGAAGAACGGCTACAAACAGAGGTAATATTAGGAGAGTAATAATAGGAGTCAGAGAGAAGAACAAACAAGTGGAAATCAGATGGCCTTATTGCTCAGTGGAAGAGGAGGCAGAGGTGGGGCTGGAGCCTCCAGTTCAAGTCCATGGACAAAGGAGGACGAAGAAGTAGAAAGGGAAACACTCCTAAGAGCACACGGGGGCTGGCAGATAACTGCAGACCCGGAGTCCCGATGACATCTCAGGAAGGCGGACGGTCAGCCGGATGGACAAACCGTACGAGGGCTCCCAAGGTCACCTTTCTGCACCATTTCTGAATAAATTACATAACGTCATAAGCTAAACAAGGACCAGAGAAAGCTGTGGACGGGAAGCCCAGGCGCAGGTAACCCAGGAAGAGAAATGGGGCAGTGCCCCTCAGAACACCGGCACAGAGGGCGCCAAATAAGAGGCTACAGACACGAGACGTAGCCAAGGAAGGACAGGTTTCTTCTACCCCCAAGAAAAAGATTAAGTAACAACGCCAGAAAAAGGAAAAAGCATGCAAGTCAGCTCTTGTAATACAAAAATGAAAACACTTGGTATGATTGAGTAGATGATTAAAAAAAAAAAAAAAAAAAAAGGCCTGAAACATCTGTTGTGTGGCAGAGATAAAACGACCCAGGAGCCCAGCCCCTCCTCTATGATTTTGCAGCCTACAATCCACACATGGGCAGAAAACTGTAGAAGCTGCTAATTTTCAATTCTCAGAACCAACTAATGGAGAGTTCGAGATGGGACAGAGAGAAAGACACACACATACAACAGGGAGCTGAGATACAGTCTAGTAAATTCAGAAACAGAGGTTTAAGCATGCCATTTCAAGTTTGAAAAATTACCAAAAGAACAGAAAATTAAAAAGTGGGAGGTGGGAGTTAAATTCCTCATCTTTTTGCTTAAAGTTGATAAGTCAAGACATCAAAAAATAAGCACAGTATTTTGAGTTATGGAGCCAAATACCACAACTCTTACAACAAACAGGATTTTAAAAAACGGTTATGTTAGGAGTGAAAATTACTTATGGACTGTGTGAAATAATCTGTGCATGTTGCTTTTTATAGCAATGTTAAAACTCACACTTGGAATTAATCTGATGGTCAGAAAGTAATTTTGTAAGCCAGAAAAGGCCTCCCATTTGTTCATTATGTAAAGTATAATGCAATTTCTGCTTTTGTTAGAAAATGTGTCTCACAAACAAGTAAGTGAAGGGGCGGTGGACAGCGGGCAGTTTCAGGGGTAGATTACTGAGAGGAGAGATAAAAGTTGCCCAGGGAAACAAGAAAGAGAACCCACGCACGAGATGCTAACTTCACAGTGGCATAAATCCACACAGTTATCTGTTTCCTGCGATCCAGATTCAGAGAAGGGGAGCTCCGACTGCTGGTCTCCTCCACGGCCAAAAAGACCATGAGTCAGCACTGACAGAGGAAGCCATCTGTGGGATCACCAATGAGCAGGAAAGAAAGGAAAGCAAGAGATGGCTTTCACTCATTTCACCCAAAGAGTCCTACTGTTGATAAGGTCAAAGAGGAGGTATTCAAGCAAAAAGCTGACTAAGCAGAAAAACAAGTGTAATATTTCAATAGCCCAACTGTTCTGGAAGCCAAGGTTAGAGCCAAGGAGACAGCACAGAAGCTGAAGTGGCCAAGAGCAGGGAGACAGGCGTGGACTAAGAGCACAAAGTCCTGCCTGAGGGCCAGTACTGCAGTCCTCTGGGGAGAAAGCTTAGGGGGAGGCCACAGGGAGGGCGGACTGCGGCAAGAACAGGACCCAAGAGTGGTATAAAACACACAGCAGGCCAGAGAACAGTTATCTCGGGAAAAGACAGAGGAGTCATGATGCAGAAACGGCCAAGGGGAAACCGAAGCCAGCCCAGGGGGATCTCAAGAGCGCAGGGCACAGGGCCTCCTGCAGAGGCCCCAGAGAGCCCGAGCCCGGGCATGTTTATCTGGAGCAGTCTCGGCTGATCACTCACTGGATGGTCCTGCTTCTCTGCCTCATCACAGCCTTTACCACAGGAAGGAGCCCTTTCTCCCTCCCTCACTCCAAATGCAGAATTCAACACCGTGGCAGTTGACGTACCTAGGGCTAAATAATAGAATACTTACACCTACTTTCCGTAAGAGATCCCCCACGATGTTGAGTGCTGATATCCTAGCAGAAGGAGTTAGTGGACTGGCACCAAAACCGTTTGGTATAGCTGGAGAGAAAGAACAGGTGAGTGATTACACTTGCAGGTGTCTTTCCCTTTTGTTGTCGGGTGTCACTGAGCAGGATACACTCAATGACAAATCAATACAGTATTCCAAACTAGGAACGTAAGCCATAAAGTGGAGACACAATAAATATGTTGAATTGTCTCCTTCAACTGATGGATATTGAGACTGTATATAATTTTACATCATGAACAATGCTAAAAGGACACATACCTTTAAAACACCTAGACAAGTATTTCCAGAGAAGATTCCTAAAAATAGAACTGCCGGATCAGAGGATATGCCCCTTTTTTTCACCTTGAAGAGATCCTGCCAAAATGCTGATAAGCTTGTGCTGACGTCAGCAATCTGTATCGCTGTGCCCTCAATAATATTAGACGTTATCTTTTTTTTTTTTTTTGGTCAATTTGATAGTCATTTTGTTTTCTCTTTTGTTTCCTTAATAACTAGACATTTGAATCTCTTCTGGAAATCATGTTTCTCCTCTGCACTTTGTCTACTGGGTTGTCTTTCCTTTAATCAATGGGTAAGGGCACTAAACACTACAGATATTCACCCTTTCTCTCCTAGATCTTGTATTTCTCAGTGTGACATTTGTCTTTCAAACTTTCTGTTTTGGTGGGGGAAGTTTTGGCTTCCTCACCTCAATATTATAAAATGTTGCTCTTATTTCCTCCTAATGTTTCCCTAAATTTTTTTTACATTTAGATCATTTAATTCATCAAATATCTAAATTTTTTTCATCCAAATGGATAGCCAATTGTACTAATACCATGTCATGAAGACTCATCTCATCTGAAATGGCACTTTACATATACTGAATTTCCTATATATTTTAGTTCCCTTAAATTTATTAGTCTGTATACACCAGAAATATTGCTTTCATTATGTTTGTTTTTGTTTTTTAAGATTTTTTTATTTTATTTATTTGACAGAGACACAGCGAGAAAGGGAACACAAGCAGGGGGAGTGGGAGAGGGAGAAGCAGGCTTCCTGCCGAGCAGGGAGCTGGACACAGGGAGCTGGACACGGGGCTTGATCCCAGGACCCCGGGATCATGACCTGAGCCGAAGGCAGACGCTTAACGACTGAGCCACCCAGGCGCCCTCATTATTACAATGTTAAAATATACTGTGGTATCCTGAAGGAGGAAGCTTCTTGTTATTAACCTAATTCAAGCTTTTCTTGGCACATTTATTCTTCGGAGTAACTTTGAAACTTGCCAACTTAAAAAACTCTATTTTGATTTTTATTAGAAATTTAAATTGCTGACAGATTTGGGGACAATGGCTACTGCAACAGGCTTCCCATTCAGAATCAGGGTTATCCAGTGTGATATTCACATCATCTTGCATGCCCCTCAGCAAAGGTTTTCAGTCATGCACATCTTTTCAATTTTTGAGATAATATACAAGATGATTAAGAGCTCTTGAGCTAAACTGCTAGAAGCAAATCCCTTTAGTAACTGTGTGAGCTTTAGTAAGCGGCCTGTATGTAGAAGAGGGCTGATAACAGCACTTATAAAGTCTGTTGTGAAGTTTAAATTAGTTAATACACTTTTTAAATACCTAGCACATAGTAAGTACTCAATAAATGTTAGCTGTTATTCTTTTAGCAGCTTTCTACAGAGTGCTAATCAGTATGTAAATGCTTTGTTGCTGGTGTTCAGACTGTCCTTGGCCTCCAGAATATCATGTCACTGAAGGGAGGGACTTTGCCTTATTCACCAGGAGACTCCCGGCATCTAGAATAATGCGGAGCATAGAACAAGCGCGCGACAGGATATAAATAAACTGCTGTACTTGTCTCGGCAGGGATTTCCAGATCTCGTTTTTCCCTATTCCTCTCAAATTATGAATCTGTGCTTTAATGGTGAGCTGTCTTAAATGCTTTTCGGAAACAGCCGCTGTTACCAATAAGATGCAATTAAACACAGACCGCTTCACAGAGCTCAGCCCTTCAATCTTGCACGGATTTCTTTCGTCTCCTGCTTCTCGTTAGGTCTGTGCTGACGTCTTTGTCACACAACTGCTTTCAGGTTAGTGTAAGTTCATGCCATCAGTTCCAGTCTAAAACACTGTCTACCTGGACAAATACTCCTGCCTCGGGTTGACATGTCTTAATCCTGTGCCAGAGTAAGCAAGCTCTGTGTCCCACTGAACTCGCCCAGCTCGCTGCAGCCAAGTCCCTGAATTAAAACTCTAATGAGCTATTACAGGATGTGCACCTCCCTGGGTATTAACCTCGACTGAAGCTCCAGACTATATTCTGATTCGTGCTCAGCTAACAAATTTTCAGAACTTAACTGCAGAATTCTAACTAGTACCTAAAAGCAAACCTTTGTTAATTCTCAAATGGTACTAATTCTGCCATCCTCAAATGCCCAAGTAGCCGTTCTAAACCACAGGCAGTGAGGGTTTCCGACGGCTGCTGTCGTCTATACCCTGGCCTGCTCTAGGTCCTCAGCAGCAAACTCAGCCCGAGTACAAAAACAACACCTCTGACTATACAGCATTTTCATACTTCTCACCGAATTTCACCTTATAACCGGGCGAAGGATGAGTTATCTATTCAAGAGCTACTGAGCACCTGACACACGGCTAATACGACTGAGAAACTGAATTTTAAGTTTTAACTTACTTACGTTAATAAAGATGTAAATAGTCATATGTGGCTACTGGCTACGGGACTGGGGGGCACAGGCACAGAGCGCCTACATCACTAACTGCCCAGACAGAAACCTTCTCCTACCAGTCTGGAAGATAAAATCCTTTACTTAAAAAAGAGAGGGGAAGAAGGAGCTTCGTTTTGGGAAGAAAAAAGTATGGAGGAGTGGGAGTTGCTTAACTATTTCTAAGCTGCAAAAATGAAATAAATCCGAATAAAAAGCTAAGGGGTTCCATTCGAAAGTTTTACGCAGTGGCTGCTAAGCGGTTTTTCTGCTTATCTAGATTTTTAAAAAACACCTCTGCTGACGACAAAAGAACATTCTCTATGTACTAGTCATTGGTGACTCCAAATGTCACCTCTGAAAACGGCAGCCAAGGGGGCGTGTAAGAGGACCGTCGTGTCCGCCTGAGCCAGTCTTACACGAGTCTGAATGGCAGCTCCACCCGGCTCGGCACGGTCTGCATGTGAAGGCGGCCAGTCCTCCATGATCGCTTCACAGAGGCAAGAGAAAGAAATCGTCTTTACGGGGCGCCTGGGTGGCTCAGTCGTTAAGCGTCTGCCTTCGGCTCAGGTCATGATCCCGGGGTCCTGGGATCGAGCCCCGCATCGGGCTCCCTGCTCAGCGGGGAGCCTGCTTCTCCCTCTCCCACTTCCCCTGCTTGTGTTCCCTTTCTCGCTGTGTCTGTCAAATAAATACATAAAATCTTTAAAAAGAAACCGTATTTACAGGTGCCACCCGACGTGGGTGTAACAAGGAGGTGTGTGCAAACACAAACAAGCACACGCGGCGGGGAGAGTCAGGGCTGACAGCAGTCAGCTCTCAGGGGAAAGATGGCAGCCAGACCCCTCCCTTTTCTCTTTTTCGCTTTTCTGGCATGAGAGTGGATTGCTGCTAGCATCAAGAGATCGACTTTGCCTGAAAACCTTTAACTTTTAACTTTTTAACATCGCAACGGACTGAGCCGCTCACTTCACACGGTGCCCCTGCTCCCCGGGTGGGAGTGACCCCCGAAACCAACCGCTTCCCCTGCCTCACAGAGCACGGGGCCTCCACGACTTTATACTGAAACCACCACTTACGGGCGCCTCGCCCCCCTTCCCCAGCCTACCCTCCCCGGTTGGGTAATCTACAGAAAGAAAGAAATGGTTCAGAAAGCAAAGACATGGCAAACCTTTTGGTGAAGGAAAACTGTTCTCCGTGCCCTTGCCAACAGGGGTGGCTGGCAAAGAAAGTGACGCCTGCACCGCGGAGTCCATCTTTTCACAATCGAGGGTCGGAGAACTGGGGGCCGACTTTCTGGTAACTTCCTGTTGTCTTTCCCGAACTGCCAGTTCTTGTCTTAAATCTGCAAAATGGGGCACAGGCAATAAAACTCACCTGAGGAAGTAAATCCAGCCAGCAAAGTCACCTGTGGAATGCCATAAAGACGTTCTGCCTAAATTACGATTTCTCAAAAACTGTTTCCTATGTAACACTTTTTATTTCTCGGGGTATATAAATGACAACCCTACTGTCTAAATGATGTTTGAGAATAATTTAAAAATACAAGGACTGATACAAATGCTCTTACGTAAGAGAAAAGTTAACTATGCTCATATGTAAAAAAAAAAAAAAAAAAATAGGGCAGAGTCCAAAAGAACTCGCAGTGAGCCTATATGACACAAAAATAAATATTCTTTTCAACTCATTTGCTTTTATTTTGAAATGATGTACTTTGGGGATTACTGCAAAATCAATGAAGTACATTTTTGTAATTTTAAATGGGTTGGTATTTTTTATTAATTATCAGAATGCACTATTTTGTTTTAGAAAGGAAGTATTCAAAATAGTTGCAATTTTTTTCTTGCTTTCAAATACTGAATTTTTAAGCCAAAATTAACATTTTCTTTTCCAGTTACACAACTGCCTTACAGAACACTCATGTTAAAAAGGGATACAAAGTTATCCCATTTCTGGGTATATACCCAAATGTCTACCCATGGATAAATGGATAAAGAAAATGAGGTACGTGCATATGATGTGATCTTATTCAGCCTTAAACAGGAAGGACATTCTGACCCCTGCTACCACATGGATGAACTTCGAGGACATTACATGAAGTTAAAATGAGCCAGTCACAAAAGGACAAATACTGTACAGCTCCACGTATATGAGGGTCCCAGAGTCGTCAGATTCATAAACACAGAAAGGAGAACGGTGTTTCCAGGGGCTGGAGGAGGGGAGGGGAGTTAGACTGCTGTGTGCACATAGTGATCACATACTTTCCTTTCAAATCCTTCTTCCCGGAGCGCCTGGGGGGCTCAGTCGGTAAAGCATCTGCCCTCGGCTCAGGTCACGATCTCAGGGTCCTGGGATCGACCCCTGCATCAGGCTCCCTGCCCTGTGGGGAGTCTGCTTCTCCCTCTCCCTCCGCCTACTGCTCTCCCTGCTTGTGCTAATAAATCTTTAAAAAATAAA
This sequence comes from Callorhinus ursinus, assembly GCF_003265705.2. Lineage (NCBI taxonomy): Eukaryota > Metazoa > Chordata > Mammalia > Carnivora > Otariidae > Callorhinus > Callorhinus ursinus. Next base: position 3,213,975 of record NW_027397105.1, on the reverse strand, counting down.
AATAAAAATAAAATTCTTCCTCCCTCCTTTTTTAGTACATGATAGAATACAGAATATTATAAAGAAAATGGTCTCTATAATATGTGCACATATGCAGTGTTATTATATGCCTAACACAAAATCATTTACATAGAAGCAAAAAGGAAAAAACTTAAACCAAGCAGGACATGCACACTGGTAGCAGAGTTAAGGTTTTGGAAAACAGACCAGGGTCTGAATCCCAACTGAAAAGTTTTTTTTTTTTTTTTAATTTGAGACGGGGGGGCGGGGGAGAGGAGAGAGAGAGAGAGGACATGAGTCGGGGGGAAGAAGCAGAAGGAGAGGGAGAGGCAGGCTCCTCACAAAGCAGGGAGCCTGATGCAGGGGTCGATCCCAGGACCTTGAGATCATGACCTGGGCCGAAGGCAGACGCTTCACCGACTGAGCCACCCAGGCATCCCCCAACTGAAAAGTTCCAAGATTTTGGACAAAACTCAAACTCTCCCTGCCTCAGTTTTCTGACCTATAAAATGGGAATACTACTACCTACCTCTTAAAGTTGACACTGTAGGCATTAAGAGACTAAAAGCACTTAGTGTAGTGCCTGACAAAAGAATATAAATGTATGTGGCTTCAAAAGTATATAAATGAAGCTAGCTTAGACCTTGGGCTTAGGGATAGTAAGATAGAGGATAAACGTTCAGTTGTCAGTTTTACCTCTTGCTTCATCCTTTAACCGCTGGACGGACACCAACAAAGACTCCTTTTCGTCAAGTTCACTTTCTAAAAATGCATTGCGTTCAATGGCCTGATTTAGCCTTTGTTCAAAGTCTTCCAGTGAAACTATTGTTGCCCTAAAAAAAAAAAAAAAAAAAAAATCGGAGTCCATGAATTAAATAATAGTATGCAAAGAGCTAATACAATAGGAAACTATCAGTTTCTCTCATGCCATTTCTTGACCTAGAGAGCCGGGCCCAGTTGAAAGAGAATGACCTCAGTCCCTTCTGACCTCTGGTGACATTTAGTATCTCTGCTATTAGTATGGGCCATTCAATATATTCTCTTAAATTCCCACCAAAATTCACTACAGTTCCTTAAAAGGAAGGCCATTTATTACACATTGGATCTCACCCCTGGATTTTAAACACAGAACAATCAAGTTTACACATTTTCAGGAAGAAAACTTTACAACAATTTTAGAGTACATTGAGAATTAAGAATTTGTTTAAAACACAAAGTCCCAGGTCTCTACCAACTCCTCCTGCATTCTCATCTTACTCATTTATTCAACAAACGGTAACATGCACCTACTATGGGCCCCCCGCCCACTATGTGCTACCTGCTACAGAAGTAACATTCGCCAACCTCAAGCTCGAACTCTTAATGCCCTGGCCAAATTTTATCAAGTCCTATCAAGTGTCAAATTGTCTCTCAATCCCATCTGCTCTCCCCCAACCTCCTGCCCTGGCTTAATTCTTCATCCATCACCTGAATCACTCCTAAATGGTCCTCCTCCCTATTTCTAATTCCTCAGTATTATCCTTTCAACTCAAAATCTGATGTTACTCCTCTGTTTAAAAAATTCTTAAAGAGCCCCTCATCGCCTCCAGAATGGCTTTCAAACAGAGCATGCAAGGTTCTCCCCAACGTGGCCGCCACCACCTTCCAGTCTCATCCTGTTCAGCTACACTGTCTCTATGCACTTCAAAGTGAAATATTCCTACCCCCCAAGCCTTCCTGCCTCTCCGCCTCCACATCTCCCTCTACCCCTGGCCGACTCCAGGTCATCCTTGGCCTGCTCCAGCTCTCTCAGCTTCAATCCCAGCCAACTTCCCCAATTCCCCCAGGGCGCGTAGCGGCTCCATCGTCGACGCCCCGGAGCCCCGGTACACGCTCTTCACCAGAGTATTTCTCGTGTGAAATGTCCATATCTGTCACATCCAAGGCATCCTCAACTCTAGCATCAAGTCAGGCATTAAAGAGTCACTCGTATGAATAATTGTAAAGTAACAGGAATTCAGTTGGGAACGGTTAAGAAACAACTAATTATAATCACAGAGAAGCTCAGCAACAGTAACAGCAAACCGCTCTAGGCCAGGCCGCACCGTCACCAGGGAAGCAGTATTCTGAGAAAGTCTCATCAGTTCATGTTAAAGCCGAAAAGAACGAAGAGGGGCGGGGATGGAAAGACGGATCGGCGAGGAAGAAACTGCAGACTTCAGGTAGGAGATGTGGGGCTGCGGACAAGGGCAGGAGGACTGAGCACACGGAGGGAAAGGCGGGGAGATGGAGGACACATGCTCCAGAGGAAGACCCACAGCAGCAACCAGGGGCCCCAAAGTGGGGGAAAGGACAGAGGGGAAGAGAACCCTGGAAGGGCTTGATCTGGGGAGCTAAGGGTGTGGGGTTAGCGCCGATGTGACGCGTTCCGGGGGGGGGGGACTGAAACTCTGAAAGAAGATGTTCTGGGACTGAGATCCAGGTGACAGGCTGAGCCTACAGACCCAGATTTTCCTCACTGAGTCTACAAAATGCGCGCCCTTCATTTACCTTTTCGCGCGCTCCAGGTCATCGTTGGCCTGCTCCAGCTCTCTCACGTACTTATGCAGCTGCTCCTTAATGGCCCGAGTCTGACTTAAATCATCCTCCAATACTGACACCTGCTTGTAGCTCTGTGCATACTGATGTTCTAGTTTCTCCTGAACGCGTGGGTATAGGAAGGAGAGTGTGTTATTGATATACAGGAAGTAACCCAAGGTATGGAGGTGGGGGAGATCCAAGGAATTCACCCACCATCTGAGCTGAAGGGAGCAGTAGTAGCCTTCTCCTCCTTATAGTATTTAAAAAAAAACAAAAAACCACACACACACATTCATTCCAAGTACCTTAACTCATAAATTTAGAGAGTCAACCACTCTCCTCTCAGAATCTAATAATGATCTCTCCGAAAAGAAGTAAACTAGTGAAACTGCTGCCTCCGAGACCCCACACGTAGTGGGAGGAGCCCCCGGGCGTCCTCAGGCTAAAGGCGGCCCAGGGGAAGCACAAACGGAGACCACCACTGAGTCCCAGCTCCCTCACTCTCACCGCAGGCACCAAAACGCCCCAAGCACTTGGCTAAGGCAGGCGCTGAACAGCAACAAAAGGGGTTGATTCTTTTTACTCCTGGAAATAACTTTTTAAAAAGGAATTTTTTTTAACCCCAACTAAACTTCAAAACTAAAGAGACTATGAACAATAATGAAACAAACGTGTAGTTCATACATAGAGAATTTTAAAGTACCGTGGAATGAGGCAATCTGTCAAATCAGGCAGCTTTTGATAACGACAGGAATTACAATATATACAGGAACAGCACAGCTGAAAAACTGCCAGCTACAGAGTTTCTAAGTGAACTCCTAAACCACCTTTCCCTTGGTTGCATGAAAGAGAAGTTTATTTCAAAAATTCACTTTAAGCCTTTTCTGTTTTTCTGTTGCCTATTGCTCTTCCGCTCCACCTAAAATAATTCTATTTCTCATTTTAATATAAGCCAGCACATCAGACACTAGCTCCTACTTCCAGAGTTACCTTCAGCGCTTCCACTTCATACTTCAGCCTTTGGTTATCAGCTTGCAAGTCTCTGTTTCTTTGTTCCGCCTGGACTAACTGTGCCTCCAGCTCTGCTTCCAATTCTCTGCTTCCCTCCTGGAATTCAACTAGCTCATCCCGAGCTTCCTGGAAGCTAATCAGAGACAAAATGGGAAATAAGAGTTAGAGCAGGAATCACAGGGTCAGCTTGAAGATGATTACCTATCTGTTCAATAATTTTGCCTGAATGCTGGCACTACCATAAAGTATGCTACACAACAATCTGTCCTGCAGCTCTTAATCTATATTCGGGGTTCAGTGAAAGCGAGTTAAAAGGCCCAAAAGGGGGGGCGGCGCCTGAGTGGCTCAGTCAGTTAAGCCCGTCTGCTTTCAGCTCAGGTCATGATCCTGGGTTCTGGGACCGAGCCCCACATCGGGCTCCCTGCTCGGCGGGAAGCCTGCTTCTCCCTCTCCCACTCCCCCTGCTTGTGGTTCCTTCTCTTGCTTTGTCTTTCTCTGTCAAATAAATAAAATCTTTAAAAAATAAAAAAAATTTTTAAAAAGGCCCAAAAGGACACATTTCATACACTCACCGCTAGATCTTTCTTATTTAAGGTGTAAATAAAGAAGCACATATAGTATGCCACAAAGTAGTTTAATATTTAGATAAGTGTTTTTCAATACAGTTGCCTTCCTTTGTAATTCTATTTTTTTTTTTTAAGAGTTTTATCTATTTGAGAGAGAAAGAGAGAGAGCGCATGCAATGGGGTAGAGAGGAGCAGAGAAAGAGGGAGAGAGAATCCCAAGCAGACTCCCCGCTGAGCATGGAGCCCAATGCAGGGCTCAATTCCAGGACCCTGATCATGACCTGAGCCGAAACCAAGAGTGGGACACTTAACCGACTAAGCCGCCCAGGAGGCCCTCTATTATTTAATTTTATGCATTTAGAAGTGTTATTCTGAGAAGGGGTCCAGAAGGTTTCCCCAGCCTATTAAGGCATCTATGGCACAAAAAGATTGAGAAAACCCCTGCCACAGACAGACCCGTTCTAGATCCACTGGCACAATAACGACCTTCAACAACAATGAAACAGTGATAAAAGGTTTGATAAGACTTAACAAGCTCTGTAAAACAAAGCAGGAAAACGTGTGTGTATGTTAGAGCACGTTTTAAAAAGAAATCTAAGACAAATTTTGGTGCTCAAAGGTTATTATGTAAAAGTTTCCCCAACTACTTAAAATAACTGAGACCTTATAAAATGCTCCATTAACCCCTGAAACTCTTCTCGCCCCCTGACATTGACAACACCGGCCTGGAGAGAACTAGAGTCGGCTGTGCGTGCCCTACACAGCTTATCGGAATCTCCAAAGACCACACAAGGAGGCAGAATCAGGGCGCACACAGCAGGCCAAGGATGGCCAAACGCAATAAGCATAAAAGGAGGTAAACTACCAGAAGAAATCACAAATGTGAAGTTTTCTTACTGTTTTAATAATTTGAGTAATAAAGATTTATGGCATTTTCATAGTATTTAAATACAGCAATGCTAGGACTATTTCCAGAATCCCAGCTTCCATAAGAGGTAAACAAATAAATAATAAAATATTACATATGCTAGAGTTGGTATATTCCAAATATCCTCCCCTATTTTCAGGATGCTTTTCAATATTACCTTTGTTTATACTTCAAAGAAAGTTCTTTCCAGTAAGCAGTTTCCTCCTTTAAACTCGAAAAATCTGGTATATCTTCACCATCCATGATCAAGAAAGCCTGTGAAATATTAAAGACATTTTTAAGTTAAATAGAGAACAGGGGCAACCTGGCTGTCTCAGTCAGCGGCAAGTGCAACTCTTAACCTTGGGGTTGTGAGTTCAAGCTCCACACTGGGCGGAGAGCTTACAATCAATCAATCAACCAATGACAGCTATTAAAAATGAAATATACCATATGAAATAAAAAAATTAAAAAAATAAATAGAGAACACAGCAATCTAAATAAAAGTACAAAATCTGGGATATTAAATCAGCATCCTGGAGGGAGTTAAAGATGACAGATTCTGAGAATGAATAACCGGATACATAAATCACTTTATGCCCCAACCTCAGGGCCCACCTGTACCGTGGATGACGTCAGGACAGGAAAACCCCAAAGTGCTCGGGTATAAAGGCACATGAGGTACTTTGGATGGAGGCACTAGGTTCCAAGTGAACTGGCACCACAGAATCATCCTGCACCCCGGGCCCCAGCAGCTGGGTTACAGCCAGCCGGTTTTCTGGGAATCTGGTGACAGAAACAAGTTTATTGTTCGAGCTGATGCTCCTACTGCATGCCCTTCCCTGCTGTACAATTGCTTCAAAAGACCTATCAGAAACATTTCATGCCAGGTGACCACACTAGCAAATCAGGTACATTCTTAATAATTTACGATTATTACATTTGTGAAAACTTAATTATCTTAAGTCCAAAGCTTCCTCCGTAAATTCACTAATCCCCAACTTCAGTGTCCTCTCATCTTGGTTGCTCTCCCAAAGCACTGGGGGCGGGGATTGGAATATCTATGACCTCACATTTGGACTGACCACGTAAAAACCCCAACTGGCTGGCCAGAATATGAAATAACAAGGACACTGGGCTCACTCTACATTCATACCTAGAGCAAAACGTCTGCCTACCCTCCGTTGTACAATCCCCTCCTGAAGCATCCCACTTTATATTCCAGCAATACTGTTTAAAATTGTCTTAACACGACATTCTGTTTCAGGTCTGGATGTTTCCTCTACCTGGAATGGCTCTCCCTTCCTTGTGCATTTGGAAAGCTCCAACTTGTCCTTCAAAACCTAGCTGTCATCTTTTCCAGGAAAGCCTTTCCTGCCCTAACCCAGACAGCACTGAAATCTCCTACACTCTTGCCTATCACTATACCCCACACTTGCTTTCCTGAATAGACTTACCACACAGTAATGCATTTGCCTGAACTTGTGTCCCCGTTAGGCTGTGTATTATTCTTATTCCAACCCAGCACAGTGTCTGCACAACAGCAGATACTCAATAGTATTAGCTAAACTAAACTAAACCAAAATTGAATCAACCTAATCCATACCGGGCAGCAAGAACGAAAGACCAGCTTTAAAAGTAAATTAATAGAAACCCAGAGTTCAAACAGCACAATCCACTCATAAAGGCTGAGCAAGAAGTCACAGACCGGAAACTCCTGCTTCAGGGTGAGTATGCCACAGAGGTACGAGAGTGATTTCTCGCTGAATAATATTAAAGTATAACTTGATACACTTAGTTTGAAGCTGACTGCCGTGTTCTGTTTCAGCCGAGTCTTTCCTGACCACACCACCTTCTCTGACTTTTGGCATGTCAGTCAATCTTCCAATTATCTGCAATTACCAATCAGACTAAGAGTTCTTTGAAAAGAGATGGAATCTTGACATGCTTTGCACCCCTTCATGGCACCAAGCGGAACACTTGGCTCAGAGAAAGTATTAAAGCTTTCGAGCATTTACTGAGCAACTGCTACGTGTCAGACGTTGTTAAGTACTGGACGAGTACTTAGTGCCTCAGGCGGGCCCTCCTCCAAAGCCATCAGCCCTCCACTAGCACACTCCTTGCTGTATCACTCTACTCTTGGACATGCCCTCAGGGCCCACAGCACAGGAAAATGTAAACCTCACAGAGGGGGGAGTCCTGCCCAGACTGGGCTCTAGGGTTCCGATTCTGCCATTCAACTCCTTAAGCCATCTGCTTAACCTCTCAAGGTCTCCGTTTCCTCATATAATGAGAGTCTGGACCAGATGACAGGTTTCTTCAAGTCTATGTACTAACTACTAAATATTACGGATCAATCTTACAATCCTATCCCTTCCTCAAAGTTCCCAATTCCCATTCCATTTCCCCAGCGGTAGGGGTAATCTTATTTATAGCCACAGTGTGTAGTAAGATGTCAGTGAGGATGAGGCTGGTCCAGCATAAGTATTTGTATTTCAAAAGAATATCCAAAACCCTTGAAGGCATCACCATGTGGTTTCACTAACTCTTGAGAGTTCCTGCCTCAGTCTCCTTGAGGGAAGGGGCAGATTTCATATTAACAATCCAGATGAAGATTTAATCACAGCACAGAGAGGCATCTCAAGGTGAGGCAACCATCACTATGTCCCTTGAATGCTCTCCATAAGGTCTTTCTCAAAAACGCCCAAAAAAATAAATAAAAATGTTGGTTACATCTGAAATCTATGAATCCAGCCCTAAAGAAGCTCATGGGCACGGGTCCTCAAATTTGGATAGAGGCACTCATTGTTTCAATACTGGCAACCACATATCAATGAGCAGCTCAAATACTCAGTTTTTGATACACAATCCAGTAAATTAGGGCTTTACAAAATGTTACGAAGATCACAGGGACACAAGAAGCAAAGTTTGCTACTTACTCTAGCTCAAATAAGAAATATTTATAGAAAAATAAAAGGCTAAGTCTCTCCAGCTAGTTCCTTGAAGGCAGGACCAGTGTCTTATTTATAAATCCCTCTGTATCACCAGAAACACGGAACACGGTAGAAATTCAACAAATGTTTGAAATGACTTAAGACCTTTCTCTCATTATTCCCTCTTTACTTTCCAAAGTACTGCTTTCCTTTATTAAGATCTAAATTCCTATTTCAGAAATGGCGTAAGCAAAAAAACTTGTGGGTAGTTTATTTCTACCTTACAGTGCACCACCACGTATTAAATCAGGATTATAAAACCCATCATTCTCGGCTAGACAAAATTACCAGTCTGACGCACGCCAAGCCCCATTCACAGTCACTTAAAAAGCTCGATACAGGCTCCACCCCAAAGAATAGGGAGCGAATGGGACTCACTGGGGAGAGCCTTGGAGACCCCACCACACACTTGCTACCTAAAATAATCACTGTCCAGCCCTTTGGTCTTAAATATAAATGGACAACCAAGAACCACCAGACAAATGAGAAAACCCAGGAGCATGAATAAGAAAATCCTAGCACCTACTGAACTGAGAGGAAACAGGTAATGCAGACAAATGAGAGAATTTTTTTCCTCCTGCAAGAACTCAGGAGGGTGACCTCCCACACACTTCCTGAGACAGTTACAGAAGGCAGAGAAAACCAAGACCGGACAGCACAGGGTGCAAGAAAAAGTGGCTCCAACTTAGGACTGCAAGGAAGAGAAGTCCCCACCCTCAGCCATATGGACGGCTCCAGGGAAGACGAGGAGTCCCATTTAACAGTCTGGAAAGCTGGATACATGAGGCTGTGATGAAAGCACATCACTCTTGTGTCAATAAGAAAAAAAAAAACAAAAAACAAACAAGTGGGGGCACCTGGCTGGCTCAGTCAGGGGAGTGTGAGACTCTTGATCTCGGGGTCGTGAGTTCAAGCCCCATGTTGGGGGTAGAGATTACTTAAAAATAAAATCTTGAAAAACAGCAAGTGAAAACTCCAAAGAAACGAAAACAGGATAAGAAGGTCCTGACCCTTACATACATCTTTAAATTAAATATCTCAAATCTAAAATTCTTATTTTGCTGATTTTATATTACTTTATGCATTTGAGACAAGTTCCATATTTTATAGCCATCAGTGATTCTCCTGTTTTTGGCCTTAAATTTGCCATAACTTTAGTGCGCTGCTCCTCTGTAAGGTTCTAGGATTTGGTGCACAGGTTTGTATTATTTTTTAAGCCTTTCTAAAAATTTTGTACTCTGATGATAATACATCTCAGCCTTGGTCTTTTCAAAGTGAATATTTCTTGTCTTTGTAGCTTACAGTCACCTGGCAGCCATCTTGGTCCCTTAACTATGTCACTGTCATGCTTTGGACCTTCTCTAGATTACATATGTGCCTTTCTGGAACTGGGTGACTGATGCCTCTTCAGTATATCAACATTTTATTCACGGGGAGGATACTTTTAAAGTTTTCAGTACTCTTCCTGTTACTAGGCAGCAACTGCTAGTGGTGGATTGTGTGGTCCATGGGCCAGAATCCTTACGGAAGTTCATAATGACTATTAGATGCTATCCTTGCATCTAACATTATTTGAATGTATTTTAACACGGAGCCAATCCTTCTACAAACTGTATTTGTAGAAGGATTGGCTCCACGGTTTTTAATCTAAAAATGTTATCATTCACATGCCCAATGTGAAACTTTTCTGGGTGAGGCTGCTCTGCTGACTTTGGCCCTTTATTCAGTTATCAGAAGACATAAGTAGTTATGACATTGAAGAGCACTTAGCTAAGTAGTATTCCCTAAGGAATCTAACTGTTTACACTTCTGGGTGTACTATAAAGTATCCATTTATCCTTGATTTTTGTTGCCTAAACAGGGTCATATTCTTAACACAATCACCAGTGTTTCCATCAGTATTCCCTGATGACTCGGGTTATAAATAGACTTTCCTGCAAAACGTTTTCAATATCTAGCTCTATCTCTTGTGTCCTCCCTATCCAACTATTTAGTTCAGTGCCAAATAACCCTGGCAAAATTACTCGAATATGTGTTTTTATTTCACACGTGCATCTCCTATTTTCTTGCTGAATCTTATGCGAACTGAATGTTGACTCCAATTTTTCCAATTAACAGACTACTTTTATCGGCCCCTCAAACAGTATAATCTACAACTGAAACCTTTTACTAAAATGACCATCATCTTTTCCAGAAGAAACCAATTAAAAACATTTAACCTGGGAACAAGGGGTAGGAGCAACATGGCACAGTAGTGGAGAGCTCAGACCCTGGGGCCAGACTCCTCTCTATTCACTAGCCGGATGACCTTGGGCAAGTTACTCAACCTCTCTGTGCCTCCCCCTTCCTCACCTGCACAATGGGGATAAAAATTAAAATAGGGCTGTTATGAGGATTAGGGGAATATCTGTAAAGTACTTAGTACAGAGCCTGGTACACAGTAAATGCAGCATAAATTTTATTGAATTGTGGAAAAAAAATATTAATTCAGTAGTGAACCTCTGAAGTATGACCACAAAATGTGCTTCAGAATTTGTAACATACAAATGATTCCTTAATCTCTTCCAGAAGCATAGTCCAGTGATACCACCATTCTTGAAAACATTTTTTAAAACCTCTTTTGGAAACAGCCTTGAAGAGCCAGATTAAAAACTTAAAAAAAAGTTATTACTTTGTGGTCACACCTCATTTTTACCGCATCCTGATTGATATTATCCAGCTTTATCACTCTGATTTTATTTGTCAGAAATACTCTTTCCAAAAATCAGAATTTTTACAAATGACCAAAATTTGCTACCACTGCAGATATTCAAAAGATCTTCTCCGGGCTGTAAAGACAGTCTGTTCTGTTTGCTTCAGGTTACAGTGGGAGGATGTGTTCAATGCGTTATCTGAAACTATGTAACTGGAGATATTAAGGCTATAGAAAGTTAGCCAATATGGAAAAATTCACTGCTAAAAAAATTTTTTTAAAAAGCTTTAATGATACATCGATAATCTTATGAGGCTGAAATGAAAGCAGAAATTATGTACTCTCCCCTGCTACTCTTCCCTCAAACCATGTCTCATACAGACGGGAGCATGGATCTCAAAAGTACAACTTCTACATGGGGCATTATCATACTGTATGTGACCTTCAGATGGTCAGCAGCTAACAAATCAATTCATCTGGGTGTAAAACAGCCTGTCCAAAATGCTATACTTGCCCCAAGCTACTTTTTGTGCAAGGGTAAGAAAATCCATCTCCTATGATATTGCCATCCTATTAATAGTTGTAGTATCGACTGAGATTGAGAGTTCTGGCACTCACTGTAGGAGATATGTGCCTTTGAACCAAAATCATCTACTTCTCCCTAAGGTGACATTTACAGAATTTTTTTCCTTTTCAAAGTTGATCACAAATACCATCTCCCTTTCAGCCCTGACCATCAAATTCCTTCTTCTACCTTACGAGGTGATCAGGAACTTAGGTCAGAAGTCATTTTAAGCTTTAGTAACCACATTTATCTCAGCATGATTTAAAATGAGAATAAAAATAAGTTTTGCAGATGACATGAAAGCCAGATCTAAGCTTTTACTGAAGTTTCCACTTATTTTTTAATGTCCCTTATCCAACTTTAATTTATTTAACGAGTCTACACTGAACTGAAAAAGAACAGCTTGGTAAGATTTAGCAACTGCTACGTGGACTAGGTCAGCTTCTAACCAGGGCCAGCCCAAGGTTTTCTTTGTTACTGATAATCTCTCAATTTTAAATTAGTTTTAATAAAAATTCAGAAGAGATACCTTCCTCCGCTCCCCTTTACTCCTCTTCAACCCATGATTTAATGCTGCATGTACCACACCTCATGATTTAGCAAAGCCATTACCCGATTTCAGAAGTGGAGTAAGAGCAACACAATTTATCTGACAGAACAATTAGCCAGCGACCCATGAACGTTTCAGAGTAAGATTTTCTTTACGACCGAGTAGTTCTTATCCCAGGTGAGTCTGCTCAAAAATATTCGAATGCATCTTCTTTCTACTAGCTTCTGGCCTATTTTCGGCAAATCAAATTTTCTGCCGTGCTTTCTAGCCAAGAAGGGTATAAAAATCACACACACAGACACCGTAATTTCGAGGCTAGAGACGTAAATTCTGATCCAAACGAACCCATTCACCAACTGGTAGAATCCAAACTACTCCCCCCCCCCAACCACACCCGGGCTCAATTTGCCCATCCATCAAATGGAGGTAATAGAAACAGGCACAACCACAGGGTGAGGAGGTTCAAGAGACCGCAAGGGGTGTTCTGAAATGCGTCAAGGCGCTGCAGAATTGGAATGTAATTATCAGCACCGAAAGAACCCTCACCGCCTCGGCAAAACTTAAAAGGTTACCAGCGAAGAAAAAAAAAAAAAAAAAAAAAAGGCAACCCGAACCCGTCTGGGGACCCTTTTGCGAACTCCAGGAGGGGCGGGGAGTCACGGGGGTGCCACCGGAGCCCGACGTGGGGCGCTTCCGCTGCCGCCCCCAGCGGGGAGAGGCCCCGAGAGCTAGGAACCCGAGCCCGCCGAGGGCGCTCGGAGGGAGGCGGGGGAGGGCTGGGCGCGCCGCTGCAAACCAGCGCCCCGGCCCGCGCTGCCACGTCCCGGCCTGCGTCCGCGCACCCCTAGCCCCGGCCTCGGGGCTCGCCCCCCTCCGGCAGCCCCCCGTCCTCCCGTGGGCCACACCTCGGACCAGGGCGGGCAGGGGTCGGGGGGAGGCAGTTAGAGCGGTTGGAACAGTCGCCCCGGACTGGCCGCCCCCAGAGTCCAGGCCGGGCCCGGCCCGGCGTCGCACCCGACCCCCGGGCCGGGCGGGCTCCCGGGGGGCCAGGCCGCGGCGCCGCCACCCGGCCCGGCCCCCTTGAGAGCGGCCCCGCATCGCCTGCTCACCTCCAATGTGTCAAAAGCGCATGTTCGCCGCCGCTCGACCGACGTCTCCGCTCCGCTGGCCTGGCCAGGCCCGCCCAGCCGCTCAGCTCCGCTCCCCTCCGCAGCCCACTGCTCCACTCCGCACACCTCGGCGCCCGGCTCCTCCCAGACACGTCAGGGGCCGCCTGGGTGTCCGAGGCCATTCTGTGACGCACGGGGGCGGGCCCCGGCGCATGCGCGCCAACGCGCGCGGCCGGGGCGGGGCTGCGGCGGGGATGGCGTCACGCGGGGGGCGGGGGCGGGCCGGGCCCAGCGCGCTGACGTCAGGGTGGCGGCGGCCTCTGCGCAGGCGCCCCCGGACCTCGCGGTTCCCCCGAAAACTCTGAGCGGTTTGGGGAAGTGACGCCCCCGAGGGGGGCGGGGGTGACACCCCTTGGCCTCCCGGTCTTTCAGCCACCGATGTTCTTCGAGTGTCTGTGTCTCAGGGCGTTTGTAACATGACTCTCGGCTCCGATCTCACCTCGGAGCGCACCCCGGAGCACCCCGCAGAATATCTGGACCCTCCTAGGTCTTTCTCATCCCAGCAGAGAGCTTGGACGCAAAGTGGGCGCTCAAACACTTGTTGATCGTTGAGGGGAATACAAATACATCCGCTTACGTATTTTGCATATCTAAGCGTATATTTATTTGTGGGTGTATCCCCCCGGGGCCCCTGAAGCCTGGCATCGTAGGGGACTTGAGAGGGAAGAGGGTGAGGGGCGCTCAGCTCAGAAAGCGGAGAGATGAGGGCGGCGTAAGGCGTCTGCCTTCGCTCAGGTCATGATCCCAGAGTCCTGAGATCGAGCCCCACATCGAGCTCCACATCGGGCTCCCTGCTGGTTGGGAAGCCGGCTTCTCCCTCTCCCACTCCCCCTGCTTGTGCCCCCTCTCTTGCTGTGTCTCTCTCTGTCAAATAAGTAAATAAGATCTTTTTTTAAAAAAATTTTTAAATTTAAAAAAAAAGAAAGGGGAGAGATGAGGTTGAGCAACTGCTTGGGGAGCGGAAACTTGAACTGAGCTGATTTAAAAAGCAACTCTAGGAACTTTTACTGCATAATGTGCAGTGTAATTATCTCTGACGTCAGTGCTCTCAGGATTGGAGCTGTGGGTTTTTTGGACATGATAATCATGTGAAAGACAGGCCTCAAGGTGAAGGAGAGGTGAGGTTGAGGTCCAGTTATGTTTTTGAGGAAATGGACCTAAATGGGAACAATGCAAGAATGATCGTAAGAGGTGTCAAAATCAATAAAAATTGGGAGACTTGATGAATAGGGTTGCAGGAAGGATGGTACCTTGAGCTAGACTCTGAAAGATAGAGGGTTGAAAAGTTCATGATAATGACAGGAAGAGTAGTGCCCTTTTGTTGTGCCATGTGTATGCACTGGCAGTTATGAGAAAGGCTTGGTTTGCATAATTTAATCCACACAACGACCCTGTGAAATAGGTGCTGTTAAAATTCCCATTTTCCCAATGAGGAAACCGAGAGTCAGCAAAATGACATTGCCCAAGGTCAATCAACTAGAAAAAAAGAGGACTCAAGATCCAAACCCAGCTAGTCTGGATTGTTTAATTCCAGAAACCACACTATTAACCACTCCTATACTGCCACTCAATTAAGGGGTCTATTAATAATAACTACCATTTATTGGACTAGAGCACTGTGCCAAATGCGTTAAATAAGTTAATTCCCTCAGTCCTCACAAGCACCGGATTACATCGAGTATATATACATTGCAAGACTGAGGCCCCCGAGGAACTGGAATTTAAACCCAAGCAGGACTTTGTCCAAGCCCAGTAACCTCGGGAACACTGCGGAAGCTCTTTCAGGATCTGGGGCTCTGCTTCCCTGGCCGGAAGCTGTGCTCTGACCGATGAGATCATAGGCAGAGAGGTAATTAGGCAGGGAGGCCTTCCTGTTCACCTCCTGCCAAGACCCAGCAGTCCCACCCCAGAGGAAAAAACAAAGTCTGCAACTCCTGTCCCCGCCTCCTGGCTGAAGTCCTGGGAAATACACTGAGTCACTTAATGGCAGGCCAGGCCCTGCAGAGAATGTTGGCGTCATCTGGCAGGCCACCACCCCTCCTACCTAGTCTGGACCCAGAACTGGTGTCTGTCAGGGCTCCGTGCATTGGCTCCATCTTAATGAATGGGCTTTGCCTGGCAAGTCTCTCAATAATAGCAAAGCCCTTGACTGGTCTCCTTCCTCTGCATTGTTGCACTTTCTCCCAAGTTAGTGAACAACCTTTGCCCCACTCCCTGCTTCCAGTATGCCCATCCAGGGGAAGTGAAGACTGAAAGCAGCCTCTAAAGGGAACAGAAGTTACAAAATTGGCTTTGTGAACATAAAAATAATGAGTGAGGTTGCTCCACCCTCTGCCTCCGCGAACTCTTTAGTAGGGTTTTCCTGAGGCATGGATCAAGCCAAAGGGGTCAATATCACAGTTCCTGAGAGTATGCACAAGCATCCCACCTTCCCTGCCATGCTCTCAGAGACTCAGGAAACAGTGGCCAGTTTCTGGCAGTTGCGGGGGAGGGTGGTTGACCTCTTGGACACTAATGTAAATTCTAGCTAATGAGAATGCAGGACTCCAGCCACATCACACACAAAAGGTGGCATGGAACACACAATTCCAAGGAGATGGGGTCCATGGAACCCTCTGTTAAATCAGGCGAGCAGAGACCTCATAATCAAAGGTTTGATTCAGCCTAATCTCTCCATATCTTTTAGGCCAGTATTTTCTGCTGATCTTTAGGGGCATAGATCTCCTGTACCCAGGCTGGCCAAGGGATTCCCAAAGGCTGGCTGGTTACTAATGGCCTCCTGGATATATCCGCCAGATGTGTCACCACCACCCCATCTCGTGTCTGCACCCCAAATAAATCCTCCTTTTGCCCCATTTGAAATTTCTGAAATGAATTTCATGTTTCTGGCAATGATGTCATCACTCCCCTAGTTATTAAAGCACAAGAGCCTCCTCAAGTCACCCTTCATTATCCCTTCCCCAGCTTTCATTTCACTCTTGAGGTCACCAAACTGAAAAGACCCTCCCATCATATACTGTCTAAAAATCCATTTTCCCAGTATTTTCCTCCTGGATCTCCCCAGTTCAGAGTCTCCTATCTCTCTGTCCTTCCCTTCCCAAACTTCTCTCCCTTGAATTTCTTCTTGGTCCAGCCCAGCAGATGACACAGCCATCAGAATAACCTTTCTAAAATCCCTCTGTGTACAGAGCATCCCTGGCTCCAAGACTTGTTTCAGCATCCACCTGCCTTTGTGATAACATACAAACTACAAAGCCTAGCATTCAAGGCCCTCCCAAAGCAACTCCATCCCACTTCTACAGTCTACTTCCTACAGTTCACCGATCTGGGTCCAACCAGACCCTCCACTGTGTCTCCCAAACAGTTTCTTTCCTCTCTGGGCCTCTTATTGACTCCCACTGCCCTTTACTACAGCTGCTCCCTAAGCCTGGCCAGCCTACCTTCCTCTCTGCTTTTTGAAGTCTCGTTCATATGCTACTTCCTCCAGGAAGCCTTCCCTGATACCTAAAGCCCCCAAATGAGTGCTCCTGCCTCTGTGTTCAAGCAGAGGCCCACATAGTTCATAGGAGACTTACTGAACATGGCCTTTTGGTCATGGAGGTGTCTGAGCTCCCCCCAAAGGAACCAAAGCTCACTGAGCACAGGGATAATATTGATTGTCCCACTATTCCCCAGCAACAGGCATTTAGCAAACAGTTAAGTGTGCTTCAATTAAAAGGGAAAGAATGAGTCCGTAGTTTGGTGGCTATAACTCCAAATGCAAGACTGACAGCACTTTCTGGAAAATGCCCCAAATTCTGAGGAAAAATACAGATAGAGAGACCTTTGCTACTTTGAAAGGCTGACCTTAAGTGATGCCGGCTGATGAAGGACCTGGAATTCAGGTCATGGGCGATTATGGCTTTTCTGTAGCCCAGATCTTAACCCCAGACTATACCATCTACAATCCCCAAAGCAACATCTTTTGCTTTTGTATTAAAAAAGAATAGTCATGGGGCACCTGGGTGGCTCAGTCGGTTAAGCATCTGCCTTTGGCTCAGGTCATGATCCCAGGGTCCTGGGATCGAGCCCCGCCTCGGGCTCCCTGCTCGGCGAGGAGTCTGCTTCTCCCTCTGCCTCTGCCCTACCACTCCCCCTGCTTGTGAGCACATACTCTCTCTCTGTGTCAAATAAATAAATAAATTTATTTAA
Source organism: Callorhinus ursinus (assembly GCF_003265705.2). Lineage (NCBI taxonomy): Eukaryota > Metazoa > Chordata > Mammalia > Carnivora > Otariidae > Callorhinus > Callorhinus ursinus. The sequence goes on along the minus strand of NW_027397105.1, from coordinate 3,196,772 downwards.
AATAAATAAATAAAAAAGAATAGTCAGAATAAAAATAGGGGATTTATTTAAAATTTATACTCTTGGGGGGTGGGAAATATACTCTTGGACCTCGAGGTGAGAAGTAGTTTTCTAGAGAGAGGCAAGTCTTTCATTCATCAGCTCTGAGTTTAGTGCTTGCTCTGTTCTAGGCACTGTTCTCGGCCTTGGGGATTCAAGCGCATCACTGTCAAAAGCACCCCCACTGCCATGGAGCTTATCATCTAATGGGGAAGACAGATATTAAGCAAATAGACAAATGTCTTTCTGTCCGATCATGATAGATGCTAGGAAGAAACCTGCCCCGGGCAAGAGGATAAGGGATGGCAGGAGCTGCTCCCTGAGTGAGTATCGGACCTGATGTCACGGGAGTGATGGCCCTCCTCCATAAAATGGTCAGGACCCTTACGATAAAGGGTTGCTATATAAAATGCAACAGAGATGTGAAATTAAGAACATACTAATACATGCCGATGCCTTGATGGAGAAGCTTATCTTACTTTCCGTCACAGTACCTGGCATAGAGTGGGCATTTGATAAATAAACTGGATGAAGGGCTTGCTAAGTGGTCTGCAGAATGCCCAGCCTCCAACCAGATGATAAATTCCCCCTTCTAAGACAAGGAATGGTAACCAGTTCATGTCTGATTCAAAACTGCCCACTTCTGCTTGGTTCCTGACCCTTGAGCAGAGAGCCATGAACAGCTGAGGGGGGCAGGGGTATCCCAGCAGCACCTCAAAGAGAAAGGTAAGTTCCATTTGATGTCTTTGTTGTATCCTGAGCTGCTCCTCGAACAAACCGAGCTCACCAAACTACTCAAAGCCATTCGGTCTTCTAAACCTCAGCTTTTCTGTCAGAACCTCTGTCCCCTCAATTCCAAACTCCCGCTGTCCGTTAAGTCAACAGAAAGGCAGGAATTGGGTATGATGACCGAGGTAGGGTCCAAACCTCCTTGCTGTTCCTTCCCTGTCCACGGTGTCTGTCTGAGGATACCCCCTGCTTCTGGGCCCTTCGCCCACGGCAGGCCTCCACTGTAGCTTGCTGAGAAGGGGCCCTTGCAGGGAACAAGGACAATTCAGCCTGTGGCTATCACAGGCCTCCCTGTCGGAGTCCTGCTCTTGTACCTGGAAGGAAAGGGCCCTCCCTTGTCCTTATCCAGGAGGCAAACTGAGGCCCACGAATTTTTGCTTGGCCTTTATTTTTTTCCTCCCTATTAATGGAACCTGCTATCCTGCCATGCTCTTGGGGCTGCCCCAATGTCTTCCCCAGCAACCTACCTGAACTGTGGGCTTCCTCCCGTTCTGGAACTATGTGCAGCCTCGTGGTGTTCCTGGCTCCGGAGGCTCCACTCCCCTAAGCTTCTGTCTTCACTGTCAGCCCTGGCTCCCACCCAGCCCCTTGGGTCACTACCCACGCCCGAGTCACAGCTGCCTCCCCAGGAAAGGAAGCACGACACTGGTCATTGTTAGCTTGGTCAACACCTGGCAACCCCAAGGGCTGTCGACATCACGTCTACATAAACAGTGTGACTGTCCCTAGACCAAAGCAAGATCTGCTCACATACCTTCACAGAGGCGAGGTGGCACTGGTTTTGCTCACTCCTAAACCATTCTAATGAAATGACAGGGCTGAAAAGAAACGAAGCATTTCTTACCAAGCTGAGCTGAGCATATGGGGCAATTACGGCCAAATTCCCATTACCAGGAAAGCCAGGGAGTCAGAATTACCAGGACACAATGATCATGCACGCAACCATTCAACAAACTGTCTTGAGTGCCCGCTCTGTTCTGGGCTCCAGGAATACAGCAGTTAATGACACGAGCTCGCAGGAAAGAAAGGAACCAGAAAAGAAGGAAACATTAGCCCGTCAGGTAACGATAAGTACTAAGGAGAAACAAAGAGGCTAGAACTTTTCCATATTTTATATTTTGGGGGGCACTGAGGGCAGCACCTGAATGAACAAATACCTTGCAATGAATGTTTTTAAGGTCTATTTCCCTTGTTCTCAGCTGCTCCTTGCTCTTTTTAAAATATTTTTTAAAAATTTTATTTATTTACTTATTTATTTGAGAGAGAGAGAGCACAAGCCACAGTAGGAGCAGAGAGAGAGGGAGAGGATCTCACGCAGACTCCTTGCTGAGCGTGAAGCCCGACGCGGGGCTCAATCTCATGATCCCGAGATCATGACCTGAGTTGGACGCTTAACTGACTGAGCCACCCAGGCGCCCCCTCTTTTTCCTTCCTTTCATCAAATCATTTTTATCATTTGGCATTCCAGTAAAGAACTCTCCAATAAAACAAAATGAGCAAGAAGGAGCAGCTGACAAAATTTAAAAATCCAGGTGACTAACACACATATCATAGTCACCTTGCTCTTAATCAAAAGCATTCCAAATAGAACAGCAAGGAAGGGGGGTCAGGTGGGTGTCACTACCTTGGATGTCAATTATAGCTAACCTGGAACGTGAGGATTGCTTTTCTGGGGGGTCACTTATGTGGAGACCATTGTCTCAATAATGGGAACCATACCCTGACCGTTTATAATTATAACCTAAGATGGGCTCACTACCTACCCTGAGTCCGGGGGGACCTCCAAGGAAATTGCACACTAGCTTCTGTCAGTTGCTACACAGTATAATACAGAACAGGTCCCGATGCCCACTTTGAAAATGGCAGACTGTACATGAGAAATGTTTTCTGCTCGAAATTAGACTGGGCTTGGGCACCTGGGTGGCTCAGTCGTTAAGCGCTGCCTTCGGCTCAGGTCATGATCTCAGGGTCCTGGGATCGAGCCCCGCATCAGGCTCCCTGCTTGGCGGGAAGCCTGCTTCTCCCTCTCCCACTCCCTCTGCTTGTGTTCCCTCTCTCACTGTGTCACTCTCTGTCAAATAAATAAATAAAATCTTTAAAAAAAAAGGAAATTAGAGCGGGCTTTTTCCAAGAGTGTACGTTCCACAGAGGCCGATTTTGACTCATAAAGGCTGAAGTGCAGAAACGAAACAGCCCAGGGTTCGTGTTAATCACAGCAGAAATGTTCCTTCCATACAAAGGAAATCCGCGTCCCTTTAGAGAGGAGCAGGCCAGGCAGACGAGAAGACCTCGATTTAAGTGCTGGCGGCAGGACCCCAGGGAAAGTGGGGGAAGCAGGGAAGCCCTTTCTCTGAGCCTGTTGCTGTTGCAACAATTTTCAAAAGTTGTGTGTTGACAGGACAGTTATTAAAACCGTGATTAAAAAAAAATATTAGAGATGGTGCTGTGAGAACAAGAGGCCCAGCCACACAGAAAAGGCGATCAAAGGGTGGCAGGACCCACCTACCGCCCCCAGAAAGAGCCCCGCCCCTTCTCAGGGCTCCCCACCCTGGTGTGAGGGCCCAAGTCAGCCTCCGCCTGGAGCCCTTCCTTCCCACCGCCCTAGGAATTCAGGAATTTCTTCTCGGCCAAATCAGCCCCATCAACAGGTGATTTTGCCCATCACTTCCTTTCTCTGCGTCTGGGTTTTTTCCTCTGTAAAAAGAGCAGGTTGTTGGCAGCTCCCATGAGTCAGGACCCATCCTGCCCTCCCGGTGCCAAGTACTCTCGCAGGCAGAGCTGAGGTCGCTGCCTCTCCAGGGCCAGTTTGCCCTACAGTCGTGGCAAGGTCAGGTCCCTCCTCGGAAGGTCGGTGAGGGCAGGTGACTGAGGACCGTCTTAATCTAGCCAAGTTTCTTTGCTCTGCCCTGAGGAGTCCCTGAACTTGCAGAATGGGCCACTGCCAAGGGCATCTAAAGTCCGGTGTATCCATCTCCTGTGGCCGCTGTAACACACTACCACATGCTGAGTGGCTTAAAACAACACTAGGGTATCCTCCTACAGTTCTGGTGGTCAGGGGTCCAAATTGAGACTCGCAAGGATCAAATCAAGGTGTTGGCAGGGCTGGTTCCTGCTGGAGGCTCTTGGCCACTTCCATCTTCTAGAGGCTTCGGGGCTTCTTAGCTTGCGGCCGGCTCTCTCCAGCAGCCCTTCTGGTATCACATTACCTCGTCTGACTTTGACCGTCTGCCTTCCTCTCAGGAGGACCCTTTCCATTACATGAGGCGCACCCTGATATCCCAGAATAATCTCGCAATTTCAAAACCCTTAACCACCTCTGCAAAGCCTTTTCGCCATATAAGGTAACACACTCATAGGTTCTGGGGGTTAGGGTGTGGACATCTTTGGGGGCTATCACATCCGATGTTCTCATTTTACCCCCTTCACAATATTTGCCATTTCTCCATATCATCTTTGAACTTTTCTTTGAATTGACGCCCCCCTCCGCCTTTTTTTTTTTTAAAGTAGGCTCCACACCCAGTGTGGAGCCCAACACCGGGCTTGAACTCACGACCCTGAGATCAAGACCTGAGCCGAGATCAAGAGCCTGACGCTTAACCGACTGAGCCACCCAGGCGCCCCTGAATTGACTCACTTTAAAAAAAAAATAGACTTAAATCCTGCATTAGCCTCATCCTAAACAATCGTATCTATGAGCTCCTGGAATTGATCTCCAGCCCCATTTTCCCTAATATTCCATAAAATAAGTCCATAACTATTACAATGGCAAGTGTCCAGGTCTGTACCATGTAACATCACTTTGCATGCCATCAGGAGTACCAAGGCCAGCCTTTGGGGGACAAAAATAGAATCCAGCCTGCTGGTTTTACCGAAGAGGATAATTTGGCCAAGAACGCACAGCTGCTAAGAGCAAAACTTCAGCTCCTCCTACAACGTCTTCCCCCGTCTCCACACTCCCTCATCGCAACTTGAGGGCATATCAGTTTCTCTTCATAGCATCCCTACATTGGCGATTCACACCATCTAGTGCTCAGGTCCCCTTCTGTTATGCTCAGGGATATTTTATATTTAGAAAGTGGCGTTGCTTATTGCTTCCCCTGTCGACCAGGACTCGTGCATTCCACTTATCTGTGTTAAACAGTCGCATGTTTACTTGGCCCGCATCTGGACAGCGTCCAAGCCCCAGAGAAGAATGAACTGAAGAGCAAGGTCATTGGCCAGTGGTGACTTTGTACTGGGCTCCTTGCCATCTGTCCCAGCTGCAGGCTGAGCTTTGGAAACCACTTTTGAGAAGACAGAGTTCTTTTCCATACACCCAGTGTGGGATGATATAATTATCCCCGTCTTATATAACAATCAGCATGCCATAAAAATAGCTTTCATTTATTGGATACTTAGTGTGGGTCAGGCCCTGTGATAAGTGCTTGCCAAACACCCATTCACACCCATTCACGACAACTCTATGATGTAGCTCTTAGTGTCCCCACTTTACAGAGGAGAAAACCAAGTCTCAGAGAAGTCAAGCAGCTTGTCCAGATCACACGGCCGGGGTGACAAAGTCTGTGTTCATAGCGCCTTGGAAGACACGAGAGAACTTAGAAATCCACCTGAGATGAGGAAGGAGGGCGGGGATCCCAGAGAGGCTGAGCAACCTGCCTGAGGACACACAGTTGATGGTAGACTCAGGGACAGTTCGTTCTTTCTGATTTTCTCACTTAAGCTAGTATTTCTGGGATGACTTCTTCGGACACCTGCCTGATCTGCTTCTGTTTTCTCCTCGTTACAAACATCCCTCCTCCCTGGTACTCTGGCCCTCCGTCCTTTTCACCCGGGGTTGAAAGCCGTGGAGGAATCTAAGGAGAACCCCAGAGTGATCTTTCTCCATCTCTTCCTCTAACCCACAGGAAAAAAAAAAAAAAAAAGGAAAGTGCAGAAAATCTCTGTGAGTCTGCACTCACTGATTTGGAATTAGTCACAATTTAACCAGAAAAGGATTAAAGTTTGCCTTTTATCCTTTCCCCTCCCCCAAAAGAGAGATTGCTAAGCAGATAACAGAGTGGAAACAAGGTTAGATGGGGTCATGATCCAAAGGGAAACTTGTTAATGAAGATTTTAACCCAAAAGAACCTAAATGTCCGTCAATAGGGTATTGACTAGATAAATGATTCTATAGCCACACAATGGCTACCACTAATAACTACCACGTTACCACTAATAATGATGTCATAAAACAATGTATAATAATACAAGGACAAATTATGATTAGTAAGTCAAAAGCATGAATACAATTCAAAATGACTCTAATTTTTATACGTACATAACTATAGAAAAACTCCTGGAATTGATAGAAAAGGTGATTTATATTTTCTTTTTTGTGTTTATTTGTGTTTTCCAAATATGCTACGGTGAACACAGATTACTTTCTCTTCTTTTTTCTTTTTTTTTTTTTTTAAGTAGGCTCCACACCCAGCATGGAGCCCGACACGGGGCTTGAACTCATGACCCTGAGATCAAGACCTGAGCTGAGATCAAGAGTCGGACGCTTAACCAACTGAGCCACCCAGGCGCCCCTACAGATTATTTTCTTAATCCAAGGGAGGGAAAAATATCATTAAAAAATGTAGACATAGTCATCAAGATCCACTGTTTTCTGAAGCCTGAGACTGAATATACAAGAAAATAAGAGATCAACCCTATGCCTCTTTACAGAGCTGGCCATATATCGACAATGTAACAATTTTCCTGCCCCACTAGAAAAATGAGCAATGGGTATAAATAAGTGGTTTGCAGAAAAAACAAAAAATGGCCAATAAATATGCAGGAAGATATTCAGCCGTATTGTTATTAAGTTTTGAACATGGAAATTAAAATAAATGATAATGCTCAGTGCTGTTAAAAGTATGAGAAAGTCAATGCTCTTGTACAATGCTGGTCAGAGTGCAAATGTTATAACCATCTCAGTTACCACGATGGATTGAATACTTGTCTCTTCACTTCCTCTTGAAATGCCACAAAAAAGACGGGACAAAAATTCTAAAAGGGAGAAATCCATGAGGACAGAGTGCAGGAGAGAAGACAATGATGACACGAGGTGTCAACAGAATCTCGGAAAATGGGAGGTAGATTGGTGAGTGGTAGCTGATGGAGTGGATCAGAGAAGGCTGGAGACTCAATGCCAACCAGAAGCAAGCCTGCAGATGCGCTCAGGAATTGGAGGTGCCAGCTACATCAGAAGGCGGGGTAGGGTGGGGCTAAAAACCAGGAAGTTCTGTTGAAACTATGGTATGTTTACAAAGCATTTTAGAGGCTGACTTCACAGCCCAGGCGATGACAAGCTAAGCTATCTACCTCTCTACCACCCCAGCAGGAGGAGGATGTTTACTCTGGAGAAACTAAACCAGAAAAGCTCCAGACTAGGGCACACTGGGCCACACCAGAGGGCAAGGCTAAGTCACCATACTACAAAGAGAAGGGGGATGGAGGGAGGGCAGATCCTTCAAAGGCTGCGTATTGAATGATGAGATCCTACCTTCCTTCCCCTGACAGCCTACCAGAATGCCTACAGCCTGACTTGTGCCCTCCAGGCAGGAGATCAGAGAGTTTTTCTCAACAGAACCCAACTGGCTCTAGAGAGGTCTCCCAACCACTTGGCCTGATCTGGATTATCTCACAGACAAGCCCAATAGCCAACAAGACCCTCCACCTGCCCCACACTCACACACACACAGAGCCTCCAATCAGCTTCCAGTTCCTTGATCATAAAAAATGAACATTCAACAAGAAGCCACCAAACATTTAAAAAGCCTCCCATGTAAAAGACAGAACAAAATCACACAAAAGAAATTCAGGAGTAGTAGGGACAATGGAGGAAGCAGAAGTAAACTGGAAAAAGAAAAACTTCAATATCTTCCAAGAAATAAACACATCACTACATCCATAAAACAAGAACATGGTGCTACAAAAAGGAGCAAGACAAGAACCTTTTTGTTTTTAATGAGGGTTAAATTAAAATATGCGGTTGAAAAAAAGATGGAAACTGAGAGATTATCTGATGTGTCTGATCCTATTGAGAGAAATTTAAAAGCCTTATTGGAGAGGAAACAGTGATATGTATGTGAAAACTAAGAAAATGAAAAACCGAGGCAACCATCAACTCCAGTGGGGAAAAAAATTAGATGAAAGGAAGGAAATAATAGTAAAGTAGATAGCTCAGTGAACAATACTTACATAGTTATAGCATAACATATTTTTATTACATAAACATGAACACTGATTTAACCAAAATTTGTGATACAACCGTATCAGGAAGTTGGGGGAACATTAATATAAATAGGGTGATGTATCCTTACTTTTCATGGTAAGTCAATAGATAATGACTAAAGTGGAAAAAAAAAATAGCCATACAGTCACTTTAGAAACAACTAAAATAACTGAAAGTGTTTGTGTCTGGTAAGGAAAACCTGGAAGTGGGAAGATAGGATGGGGAATTGCTATTTTTCATTGCGTTGCCTTGTGTTGCTTTAATAAAAGTGGATATGATATTTAAAATAAAAAGTATGACATTTATTGGAGGAATTAAGACAAATGGACTAAGACTAAATACATGTATAACTTTCACCCAGCAGTAAACTTGTAAGGATTTATACTAAGGAAATAATAGGGCTAGTATGCAAAGATGGGTGTTCAATGATGTTTACTGGAGCATTGTTTGTTATTATACCAAATAAATTGGAAACAGCCTAAACACCCATCAGTAGGAGACTGGTTCTATAAATTCTAGTATGTCTACACACTGGAATACTACGTAGCTGTTAACAAAGACAAAGTAAGGACACCCAGGTGGCTCAGTTGACGAAGCGTCTGCCTTCTGCTCAGGTCATGATCCCGGGGTTCTGGGATAGAGCCCTGCATCAGGCTTCCTGCTCAGAGGGGAATCTGCTTCTCCCTCCCCCAGTGCCCCGCCTCCCACTTGTGCTCTTGCATGCATGTGCACGCTCTCTCTCAAATAAATAAGTAAATAAAATCTTTAAAAAAAAAAAGAAGACAAGGTAGATATTTATAAATTAACCAGAGGGGATACTCAATTGTTATTATTAAGTGAAAAAAGGTTAAAGGACAGAGTTTGACATAAGAAATATTTACTTAAAAATCTAGTTAATTTCCAGATTATATAAAGAACTCCTACAACTCGACAACAACAACAAAAACAAACAACTTGATTGAAAAATGCGTGAAGGACTTGAATAGACATTTCTCAAACAAAGTATACAAATGGCCAATAAGCACATGGAATGATGTTCCACACCACTGATTACTGGGGAAATGTGAATCAAAACTGCAATAAGATACCACTGCACACCTATTAGGGTGGCTACTATCAAAAACACACAAAAGGTAGCAAGTGTCGGCAAGAAGATGGGGAATTGGAACACTCTTGCACTACCGGTAGGGTTGTTAAATGACGCAGCCACCATATTTGAAGTAAGACAATTCCTCAAAAAAATTAAAAATAGAACTGCCATATAATCATAGCAATTCCACGTGTGGGCATATTTCCCATAGGGTATCTACCAACATGCAAATGGGTTAACAGAATGTGGTCTAGTCATACAACAGAATCGTATTCAGCCTTAAAAAGGAAGGCAATTGTGACAATAGGGATGAACCTTGAGACCATTATGCTGAGTGAAATAAGCCAGTCATGAAAGGACAAATACTGTATGATTCCACGTATATGAGGTGTCTAGAGTCATCAACTCAGAAACAGAAAGTAGAATGGTGGTTTCCAGAAGCTGGGGAAAAGGAGAGTGGGGACGTGGTATTTAGTGGGGACAGAGTTTCAGTTTTGCAAGACGGTAAGAGTTCTGGAGATGGATGGTGATGATGGGTGTCCAACAATGTGAATGCACTTGATGCCGCTGAACTGTGGATCTAAAAATGGTAAATTTTATGTCTATTTTACTGCAATACATTTTTTTTAAATTTTTTTGAAGTCTAGAAATCTATACGCCAAAGAGTCCATGGTAATCTTCGGGGATGGAATCATGCAAAAACTTTCACTTTCTCTGTATTATGGGGGTTTATATCAACTATCATACCAGGAAAAAAAAAAGGTCAAGTTCCACTTAAAAAATGAAATAAAAGTAACCTTCAATTCTGAAGGATACCATCTTACAGTTTACAAAACACTTTCATAATCACTGTCCTGCTTAAGCATCACAAAAAAATCCCACAAAACAGAGACCCTGTGCCACTTTGTAGATGAGAAAACAGGTTCGGGGGGAGTGACTTGACCATGAGTGAGACAAGGAGCCAGGACTCCTGGAAATCTCCTAACCTGGTAAGCTCATCGCTTATCAAGGGATGCGATGTTAAGCATCACGTGGAGATAAACCTGTCTGAACCCAAGAGACCCTCTCTGCGAGCCTGGAAAATGCTATCCAGGCAGCCCAGGAAACAGAAAGACAAATCAAGGTCATGGGATCTTAGGGAGATGGGGATAGACAATGTGGTTTTGGGAAGCCACCAAAGCAAATGTGTGGTGTCACCCCCACAGGGACATAACCAGCTTCACAAAACTGACCTCAGCCTTTGACAGTGCCCCCAGATCCATGGATGGATAGGGTCCTCAGACCACAGGGAGCCCCCCACTCAGGGGCGCCTCCAGCTGGCCCTCACCTGGTCCAGACCTTCTCCAGTCAGACCCCCCACCATCCCAATGTACCTGCTCCTGTGTCCCGAGCCTCCCCGATCAGACCAACAGCAGCGGACACGGTTGCTGGCGCTGAACCAGCTGAAACCAAGCAGAAGTCAACAGGAAGTGTGAGGATCACCCCATGACAAAAGAGGTACAAGGACAGGAAGTGGGTTCAGCCACAAACGCTGGAGCCCATCATCTAGAAGTGAGGCAACCCGTGGAGCAACACTCACCTCAGTGGTGAGGAAGGGAAGAGAGAATTCGGGTCCTCGCTCCTCAGCCAGGCCTTCAAGGCTCCCCACTGTCACTATGTGCATATGCCCCCGTCCCTGTATTTGGAGGGGAAGGGCAAGGGCAAAGCCATCACTTACTGAGGGTAGGAGCTGCATAGAACCTGGCATAGCACATGAACTGAAGGCAGAGGGCCACCACCCACCCCTTTTATAGCTGGGAGACCTGGAACAAGCTGCTTGGGGTCTGAGTCTCCTTTTCCCCCTTGATGAAATGGAGGTGATACCAGTACCAGCCCCACAAGTCTGTGGATGCTTAAATGAGATAATGTGTGTAACTGGCTTCACACGGGTCCCATGAGTCCCTCCTCCCCTCTGCCTCTGCAAACTGGATCCACTCCTCAATCTTTATCAGTCAGACCACTGTGGTCTGGAGACTTCCCCCTCCCCTGCCAAATGGTGGCTGCAGGGCCCCGCATCTACAAGAAGCACTGTTCCTAAGAACTGCTACTGAGACCCTGCACTGACCATTCCTTTCCCGTGGCGATGTTATCTCCCCAGGGTCACCCAGTGAGGGTGGAAGCTGCGTGGCTCTGTCTCTGTGTCCCCCGGAACGTTCAGCAGGGCACTGGTTAGTCCATAAATGTCCATGGGCCTTCGAGATGCTGTGAAAACACCACCCTATTTAAAGCACGCAGGTGAACTCGGGAGCCTGGGCTAAGGACCCCATAGCAGTGGGGGGAGGTTGTACGGGCTTTGGCAAAGCCTTGCATGAGGGCAGGGCCGGGCTGAAACTTGGCTCCTCTTAGCTTCGCTCACAACCCTCTAAGACCCCCAAAGATGTGAAATGTGGCAACAAGCCAAAGCTTGATCTGCCTGGGAGTCAAGCTCCTACCCACCCTCTCCATTTCCAGAAGGATCCCTGCTTAGCCTGCAGCAAGCTCAAATCTCCCTCAAAAGCAATCCTTGCGCTTGCCACCTGATCAGGAGACCTGCCCTCCTCCTGGCTCCCTGCCCTTACCTCCCTGACCTCCTCCTTTTCGGATGATGGCACCTTCTTCAAGATTGCTCCCTCCATGGGCGCCTGGGTGGCTCAGTCGTTGAGCGTCTGCCTTCGGCTCACGTCGTAATCCCAGGGTCCTGGGATCGAGCCCCGCATCGGGCTCCCTGCTCAGCGGGAAGCCTGCTTCTCCCTCTCCCACTCCCCCTGCTTGTGTTCCTGCTCTATCTCTCTCTGTCAAATAAGTAAAATCTTAAAAAAAAAAAAAAAAGATTGCTCCCTCCAATTGACCATTCCCCCAGTTGCCCACCTAGCTGCTTCTTCTGGCGTACACCAAGCCTTGTTGAGGCTTACTATGTGTCAGGTGCTGTATTAAATGTTTGACATAGGATAAACTGCTTTAACCTTCAAACCACTCTCTAAGGTAGAGGCTGTAACTCTTCTCATTTTTTTTAAGTTGTTATTTTTAAGTAATCTCTACACACAATGTGGAGCTTGAACTCACAACCCCGAGATCAAGAGTTGCATGCTCTTCCTGCCGAGCCAGCCGGGCACTCCTCTTTCCGTTTTACAGATCAGGAAATGGAGACCCCAAGAGGCCGCACAGCTTGCCCGAGGTCACCAAGTAAGTGGACTCACACTCTTCACTTGTACTGCAGACATTTCAGCGAGAGTTTACTCCAGGAAGCCGTGAACTCTGAAGGCAGAGGCCTCTCCCCGCTCCCAATGGGACCTTACAGGCAGTGTGTTCTAGATGTGAAAACTACTGAGTGTGAGTCATCACCAGGGAGCTGGTTAGAAATGCAGAACCTCAGACCCCACCCAAGGCCTACTGAACCAGAACTTGTATTTTCACAAAAGAACCAGGTGATTGGTTTGCTCATCAAAGTTTTGGACCCACAGTGGTCCAAACTGAATTGAATAGATGGTGCTATATAGGCACCCACGGGGCTTTTGATCTTGGGGGTTTCACCTCTGGAGGAAGCACAGAGCCAAAAAGTTAGGGCTCAAGACTCCCCATGACTCACTTTCCACTTCCCAGGTGCTCAAGCCAGATCTCCGCCCCCTGCAAGTCTGGATGACAACGGCCCGTCTTTAGAGCGCCACCTGCTGGTTTTACTTAGATATGCATCATACGTTTCTGCCCCAGGCATCCCCTCCGGAGAGCTGCAGTTCCCCCCGGGGCAGCTGGCTGAGCTGTCTCTCTGGGATTCTCTGAGTTCTAGCCAGCCTGGTTTATTCACTAGTCACTAGTCACTAGTCACTAGTCACTATTCCTGTCACTGGTTCAGGTAACTCCTCACTCTATACATGATAATAATGCAGTACCCCATGTTTGATCAACCCCTTGACCTTCTCAATTCAGTTCAGTTCAATAGACATTTCTTGAGCTCCTACTGGGTGCAAAGCATAAGACTTCAACGGACCATTCCTCTTCTCACTAACATCAGAACAAGTGGTCAAAGCAGGTGCTTCGTGTTCCAACCAAGGCATCAAGATTGATTGATTGATTGATTGATTGTTGTTTTTTTTTTTTTTAGAGCCGAAAGGTCTCACATTTATTACTGAACCAACCTACTGGTGCAGAGGCATAGTCAGAGAAAAATCATTTCCATGATAAGACAAGTCTATGGCCAGGTAGGAAGGATGTTTACAGAATGATAGAACACATGATCTTCATGCAGATTAATTAAATATGTGTGCCAATTAAGTGTGTCATCTCATGACGTGTGACGCCTTATAGACCCAGCTTGGTTCTTCTCCAGTGCCTCCTCTTGGAGTTGTACCTGATCTTATTACCAGTTTTCATCCGAATCCACTGGGGAATGGGACGATTCTACTTTTGTTTCTTGGCCAGGAATCGCTTGATTCTGAAAGTCTTGTGAGAAGACATGGTGAGCAGCAGCCAGCCACGCAGAGCAGGATGGCGGCGAAAAAGAGCCAAGGCATCAAGATTTAAAACTGATCCCTACCAGAAAGTATTTACAACATTCACACGCACATATTTCTATTTCCCTATGTTTATATCCATCTAAAAGCAATCAGAAAAGGAAAGCATCCAGCTAGAAAACTGGGTAAAAGGTATAGATGAGGTCATAGCAGAAGAAATACAAATAGGGGCATTTTTAAGAAATGTCCCTATTTTAAACCCTTCTTACATCTTTTTTTTTTAAGTTTATTTGGTTATTTAAGTAACCTCTACACCCAACGTGGGGCTCGAACTCACGAACCCTAGATCAAGAGTTGCACGCTCTTCCAACTGAGCCAGCCAGGCACCCCAGGCTTTTCTTACATCCTTTTAAATTTGATTTTTAAAGTTATTCTCTTTTCCCCATTAGTTTCATAATTATACATTCTTTTACTTTTCTTTTAATGGTTATCAAGAAATCATGTGCATCTTTGAATTATTAATCCACCATACAGGTACTTTTCCCACTCCCCAGGTAACTCCAGAATCTTACAATTTAACTCCATCTATCCCCCACCTGCCTTATGGTTATTATTACCAAGCATTTTAATGTTTCACATATTTTTAAACTTCTAAGATATTTTTTTATTTTTTAATTTTTTTTATTTTATTTGTTTGAGAGAAAGAGAGAGAGAGAGCATGAGAGGGGGTAGGGTCAGAGGGAGAAGCAGGCTCCCTGCTGAGCAGGGAGCCCAATGCGGGACTCGATCCCGGGACTCCAGGATCACGACCTGAGCCGAAGGCAGTCGCTTAACCAACTGAGCCACCCAGGCGCCCTAAACTTCTAAGATATTTTTTTCCATACAGTCAATATTCATGTATTTTTCCTACACGTTTGTCTCTTGTCATTCATTCATTCCTTCATTCTCTGCTCCCATTAGGATAATTTTCATTCTGCCTAAGGAGTGTCCTTTAGTATTTTTTATTGCAGTTCTCTTGGCAGTGAATTCTGTTTTCATTTGTAAAACTCTTTGTTCCACCTTCATTTTTGAATATTTTTCTCTCTATAAAATTCTAGTTTGGCATGTGTTTTCCTTCGGTTATTTAAAGATTGTAGGGCGCCTGGGTGGCTCAGTTGGTTAGGCGACTGCCTTCAGCTCAGGTCGTGATTCTGGAGTCCTGGGGTCGAGTCTCAGATCGGGCCTCCTGCTCAGCGAAGAGTCTGCTTCTCCCTCTGACCCTCCCCCCTCTCATGTGCTCTCTCTCTCTCATTCTCTCTGTCTCAAATAAATAAATTAATTAATTAAAAAAAAAAAGATTGCAACAGGTAGCCTTGACTTCCACCGTCTCCTGGATCCCGCCACTTACCTTGCAAATGAGCTGTCGATATTGTTAATGCTCCCCTAAAAGTAATGTGTCTTTTTCTCTCAGCCAATTTTTAAAAATTCTCTTTGTCTTTGGTTTTCAGAAGTTTTACTACAATGTGCCTATGTGGGGATTTTTTGTATCTGTTTTGCTTGAGATATGTCATCTGTTGAACTTGTGATTTAATGCCTTTCATGAATATCATAGAATTTGTAATCACTAACTCTTCAACTATTGCTTCTGAACCGGTCACTCGCTCTCCTTTACTTGACTGACTCCAATTAAATGTATTTAGATCTTTACACCACATTCCATATTCTCTGATGCTCTTTTCTTACTTTCCATCCTTTCCCCCCCACGCCATGCTTCAGATTGTCTATTTTCTACAGACCTGTCTTTCAGTTTACAAATCCTCTCTTCTGTTTTATCTAAGCTGCTGTTAAACTCATCTAGAGTTTTGTTGTTGTTGTTGTTTTTTTAATTTCAGTAATTGTATTTTCCAGTTTTAGAATTTCCATTTGGTTCTCTTTAAAAATTGTTTCTAGGGGTAAGGGGCTGGGCAAAACGGGTGAAGGGGGTGGGAGGCCAGCCTTCCAGTTATGGAGTGAATAAGTCCAGAGAATAAAAAACATAACATAGGGAATATATAGTCAATGACATTGCAATAGTATTGTATGGTAACAGGTGGTAGCTACACTGGTGCATAGCATAACACTTAGAGAAATTGAGTCATTATGTTATACACCTGAAATTAATATAGCATTGTGTGTCAACTATACTAAAAAAAAATTGGGGGCACCTGGGTGGTTCAGTCGGTCGAGTGTCTGACTTTTGATTTCGGCTCAGGTCATGGTCTCAGGGTCATGAGATTGAGCCTCACATTGGGCACTGCACTGAGCATGGAGACTGCTTGGGAATCTCTCTGTCCCTTTCCCTCTGCCTCCCTCCCTCTCAAAATAAATTAATTAAGTAAGGAAAACATGGGAAACAAAAACCTTAAAATTTTTTTTAACTATTTCTAGTTAACCTTCTACTTTCTTGAATACATCAGAGTCCATGTACAATAATACTAATATTTTTTTCTCCTTTGGCTCTGCTTCTATCATCTTTTTTTTTTCTCATGGTTTTTGTTTATATAGTCTTGTCTTCTAGTTTATCTGTTAGTTTTTGTTAAATGCTGGATGCTGGGTAGAATGAAAAATTGCAAAGGCTCTGAATGATGTATTTTTCCAAAAGATATGTAAATTTCTGGTTGGCATTTTTTCAGGCAGTTAGAGTAGGGTCAAATCATTTGATCCGATCAGGATTGAGACTTGCAGGCTTTGTATGGACCAGTCAATGTCTGAATTGTCCTTACTCCCGGCTTATAGCCCTGCAGGTGTCTCAGCTGAAACCCCAGGGTGTCAACCAAATTCTTCTTTCTTGGCAGATCTTGAACTCCAATTTTTGAGCACTGTGATAATGTCAAGAGTTTAGGCCGCCATTTTCTGCTCAGCCACTCTGCCTCCCAAGCAAATCAGCAAATTCCTTACGGAATTTCTCTAAGAAAAGCAGTAAAGGGGCGCCTGGGTGGCTCAGTTGTTGAGTGTCTGCCTTCGGTTCAGGTCATGATCCCAGCATTCTGGGACTGAGCCCCGCATCAGGCTCCCTGCTCCGCGGGGAAGCCTGCTTCTCCTGCTCCCACTCCTCTGCTTATGTTCCCTCTCTTGCTGTATCTCTCTCTGTCAAATAAATAAATAAAAATCTTTAAAAAAAAAAAAAAAGCAGTAAAGAAGATGCCTCTCACCTCAAAGTGTTTTCTTTCTCTACAGAATCCTCGTTACTTAAGTTCCGCCCACATTGGTTACTCTCTGAAGCCTTAAAACAATTGTGTGTGTGAATGTGGGTGGGTGTGGGGGCTTATGCATGTGATCTAATTTTTGCATTGTTCTCTAAAGGAATTCTGGTCTGATACAAGTCAGCCTGTCTTGACCAGAAGCTAAAGTCAACTAGTACACGTTTTTTAAAGGATAATTCAGGGGCACTGGGGTGGTTTAGTCAGTTGAGCACCCGACTCTTGATCTTGGCTCAGGTCTTGATCCCAGGGTCGTGGGTTCAGGGCTCCATGCTTGGCATGAAGCCTACTTAAAAAAAAAAAAAAAAAAGGATAATTCGGACTTTTGTGGAAAAAACAACCAGGGGGGGGGGGGTTAGGTGAGGGAGGGGAGGCAGGAAGGAAAATGAAGAGGCTATATTGCAGTGTTCCAAACAAGTTACTGATAGTGTCTTGAGGTAGGATATTGACAGTGATCACAGAGAGGTGGAAGATTTCAAGATTTTTCTTTTTTGGGGAAAGATAAAGTTATAGTAGGCAAGACAAGGTGAGAGAGGGTGACAAGGCAATTCTATATGCTGCTGGAGGGAGTCTAAACTGGTACAACATTTATGAAAGGAAATTTGACAATATTTATCACAAGTATTTAAAATTATATTATACTTTGACTCATCAATTCCATTTCAAATAATCATTTTAAGGAAGCAACACCAAGATTTTGCAATCAGAACACTTCCTGGGGCACCCGGGTGGCTCAGTCTGTTGAGCGACCACTCCTGGTTTCAGCTCAGGTCATGATCTTACACACTCTCTCTCAAATAAATAAATCTTTAAAAGAAAAATCACACTTCCTGCAGAAATTTTTTATAATGGGGGAAATTGAAAACAAGTTAGATATAGATTAGATACCTATTAGATAGTAGATTAAATAAATGACTACATCTATTAAAAATGAGGGCATAGGGGCCCCTGGGTGGCCCAGTCAGTTAAGCACCCAACTCTTGATTTTGTCTCAGGTCTTGATCTCAGGGTGGTGAGTTCAAGCCCCACCTCATGCTCCACCCTGGGTGTGGAGTTTGCTTAAGATTCTCCCTCTCCCTCTGCCCATCTACTCCCCTCCCTCCCGCTCTTAAAAAAAAAAAATGAGGGCACAAAAGACTGTTTATTGGGGACCACAAGATAACAACTGAAAAAAATCAGGTCCTAAAAGTATACCATACGATCCCACTTATTATCTTATGAGAATCATCTAATACATAATTATTTTAACATCACCATATATGGTAAAGATATTATATACAAATAGGCTGGAAGAACAAACACCAAAATATTTATGGAGAGCTACCTGGAGAGGTGGTGTAGAGCTTATGTTTTTCTCCTTCGTGTGTGCTTTTATGGATTTTTTACATTTTTCCCCCCAATGGTAGTTTTTTTGTTGTTTTTTTATAATCAGAAAAAACATAAATTTTTTTCACTCTCGACTCTGTCCCTGAGTCTGGCCTTAGCCTTCTCAAGCCCTGAGGACTCTCAACTGTCAGGGAGGCTTTTCAGTTCTGGGATAAGGAGCGAAGGCTCAGTAAATCCTCCATCAAAGCGTCCTTTCGAGTTCTCTTTCTCTTGCGCACACCCGCAGGAAGTGGGGAGAGGTTTCTCTTCCACTTAGGGCCCTGAGATCAGACCTCCCGGCCGCTTCTTTAGGCGCCCTTCCCGCACCTGTCCCAGAGCGCCTGCGCACCTGGGGTCGGGGACCCGCAAGGCGACCGTGTGAGTTTCACGCCCGCGAGAGGCAAGGGGGCGGGAGCGTTCGCAGACCTGGTGAGCGGCAGGTGCACAGCCCCGCGCAGGCGCAGCGGGCTTGGGCATGCCTCCCAGCTTTCCTGCTCGCCTCGCCCGCTGCCGCACCCCTGCTTCTCCTCCTCCGCCCGCACCCAGCATCCCGCGCCCCTGTCCTTGCCAGTTTCATCCTCACGTCCCAGCTAGGTGTGTCCTTCTTTCAGGATTCTTTTAGTTTTATCCTATTCAGTGGCTTCTGTGACTTCCGGGCCAAAGGGCTCTCAAGCATTTAAACCCAGCCTTGGGCTCAGCCTGAGGTGGCCTCTTTCCTGTTCTGAGATCCCAGGCCACCATCCCTCATTCCCGTGTCCCAGCTCAGGGCGTCTAGGTCTGTGTGCACGACTTCAGGCGGTATGCAAGGAGAACCTTGTGGCGTTTTTTGTTTTTTGTTTTTTGTTTTTTCCCACTCAACAGTAGGTATTAACTGTGCTGTTTCTTAAAACTATGATTAGGGGCGCCTGGCTGGCTCAGTCGGTGGAGCGTGCAACTCTTGATGTCCGGGTCATGAGTTTAAGCCCCATGCTGGGTGTAGAAATTACTTTTAAAAAAAACAACTTTTTTTTAAAGATTTTATTTATGTATTTGAGAGAGAGAATGAGAGAGAGAGAGAGCATGAGAGGGGGTTGGGTCAGAGGGAGAAGCAGACTCCCCGCCGAGCAGGGAGCCCAATGCGGGACTCGATCCTGGGACTCCAGGATCATGACCTGAGCCGAAGGCAGTCGCTTAACCAACTGAGCCACCCAGACGCCCTAAAAAAAAAAAAAATTTCCAAAAAAAAAGGATAATTAGGGTATCAGAAGTGTGATTTCACAGGTATGGGTGCTTAGGAGGCAAGAGTCAATATTTAAGTTGAAAATGTGATTCTATTTCTTTTTTCAAGACAAATCATGTAAACGGTGGTATATGGGGCACTTTGATATGGCAAAATATAACTGAAGACAGACAGCTAGGTAGTGAGGCCTTCCTCCCCCTCCCCAGACCATCTTCCTTCCCTTTCCCAGACTCACCTCCTGCAGAACCTGCTTGAGACCATGCTTTTTCAAAGACAACATTGGCGAACAGTGGCTGAAGTAAGGCTCTGACCCCTGGCGGCAGGCCCATTCACCTGTCTCCAGCCAGATGGGAGGTTCTCAGCCCATTATGACTTTGAGGAGGGAACTTTCATGTGGATTCCAAAGGAGTGTCGAGCAAAAACTGGAATGACCATGTTTCCCGAACTTGCCTGGCACACGGCCCCATCCCCCAGCCCCACCCCCCTGAGCTAGGCTTGTGAAGGTAGATTCATTCTATTTAACAAACGTTGATTTATTGGGCTCGAAGGATACCAGGCCCCTGGGCTACAGAGATGAGCTAGCACCCCCTCCTTTAGGGTCTTAAAAGAGAGAGATGCAGGTGAGAGCAGCAGGTGATGAAGTAGAAAGACGTTCATATGGTAAAGGGGAAAAAAGCATGAAAAAGATCACAGAGCCCCCAAAGCCTTCAAGGGATCTGAACTGAAAGCCACTTTGTGGCCACACTGCATGGTGTGAGACAGCCAAGGGGAGGGCAATGAGGGCCTTGTGGGCTGGCTGAGTGCGCGCTTTGCACGGAGGGCAGTGAGGAGCCACGGAAGTCCTCAGAGGGAGGGATGGGAAGAGACCTGTGAAAACACTCGGTGCCTGCTGCATACCATGGTGCAGTTGGGCTAAGGGGGCTGAGGGCCGAGCTGGGAGCTGGGAATGCAAAGCAGCCCTTATTCCGCCTACCAAGCCTGGTGACCTGGCAGGGCTGCCTTCAACCGGACAACGGGCATCTTTGTTTTCTGTTCAAAGGCCTGAGGTTTTGCCTGTGCTACCAGCACCCCGAGGCTATGTAATAAATGGGGAGAGCCCAAGGGGGTGGGACCAAGGGAACAGGGAAGACGGAGATTTCAGAGGCCTGGGCAGCCTTGGGGGGAGGGAGTGAGCACAGGAAACGTACAGGAGCATGAACAAACTGAAACCCCAAAGCAGGTCCCAGAGCTGGCTGGCACGAAGCAGGGCCAGGGCCCAAAAACTGCACGGGGGTGAGGAGGCCATCAGGGCTGCACCCCATTCTGGGTCCTCCCCTGGCTGCAAGGCGGGGGGTGTGGCCTCACCAAGGAGCCCCATGGGGCTGAACTCTGTTCGCTGGTGTGGGGGAGGGGAGCAGGCCATCTTCAGGGATCACTAAAGCCTTGGTCTCTGCGTGGGCTTCCCTGGGGACCAGAGGCTCCTCTGCTCCATACTTTTGGGGTTCTCTGCCCTCCTTGGCTAGGCTTTCCCATCTGTCCACATTCCCCAGGCCAATCAAGATGCTGATGGGTGGAGGGGCGCCTGGGTGGCTCAGATGGTTAAGCGTCTGCCTTCGGCTCAGGTCATGATCCCAGGGTCCTGGGATCGAGCCCCACATCAGGCTCCTGGCTCAGCGGGGAGCCTGCTTCTCCCTCTCCTTCTGCCTCTCTCCCTGCTCATGCTCTCTCTCCCTCTCTGTATCTCTGTGTCTCAAGTGAATAAATGAAATCTTAAAAAAAAAAGAAAGAAAATATTGTGCTCTTTATAAAAAAAAAAAAGATGCTGATGGGTGGAGGCAGAGCAGAGGAGGGTCAAAGATCCTGTACACACACACACACACACACACACACACACACACACACCCTCAAGCAAGGCAAAGAGATTCCCACCTCCTGGCCCACGGGCATCATTCAGTTGCAACCACCATGAGCATGCACAGGGGCCCAGCGTGCTGGCACCTCATCCTCCACCCTGCCCCAGCCTCACCCAGAGCCTGGACGGAGCGAGCCTCCACTGCCAGACTATGGACATTCAGCACAAAGACCTCCTGTCTCCTCACCAAACGCAGCCCTCGGTGTCTCTGATCAGGCCCTGGTCAGTGATCCAGGTGTGCCCACTGAGCATGTGCAGCGGAGGACGACCATTGTCAGGTGTCTTTCCTCCGATGGCAGTGCTAGAAAGACCAAGAGCCTCTGCCCTAGCACAGGTTGGTCTTCACCTTAATCACCTTCTTCCTTCCCCTCCCCCACCTGCTCCACCCTCCGCGGCCTCGGGGCGCAGCCTGCAGTTTCTGGCTCCAAGTTTCCTCCATCCCTTTTGGCCTTCAATATTTTTGGGTGACTCACTTTTACTTTTCTTGGTAAAGTGTCGGCCCCGGCATAAGGTGCTGAATGGCAGGAGTGACCCCATCCTCCTAGGGTGGCCCCTGCTTCACGCCCCTCACCCCGCCCACAATGGGTGGAGAGAAGGTGGTAGCAGAGAGCATGGGGCGTCCCTGCTGCTGGACACCCGGGGTCTCTCCAGGGGAGCAAGAGAACCAGGACCTGCGGGATTCCCACTTCCCTGGGGATGCTACAGAGGGATGATGGGGACAGAGGATCACCTCTGTCGAAAAGAGCCACCTCTGCTTCCGGTCCTCCTCCACCCAGCCTGCACGAAGGAGCACATCTCCAAGCTGCCCAGGACCCCAGCCATCTCCCAGGCCAGAGGGTCCCAGTCATTCCTCAGGGAAATTGCTAAACACTTGGATTCCAAAAACACACTGTGCATGTATGATTGTGGACATGTAGATTCAAGTAAGATGTAGATTCAAGTAAGACAGGCACCATGCAGAAGTGTGTGCACCCTGCCCTATCTTTTGGCAAAAAAAAAAAAAAGTGGGGAAGGGATACAAAGCAATTTCTGTACTTGCTTGTGTAGATATAAAGATAAAGAAAATGCACAAGAATAACCACTAATGACAGGGCTTATCTCTTCTTCTAAGAACTGTGGTAAAACAGGGCGCCTGGGTGGCTCAGTCGTTAAGCGTCTGCCTTCGGCTCCGGTCATGATCCCAGGGTTCTGGGATCGAGCCCTACATCGGGCTCCCTGCTTGACAGAGAGCCTGCTTCTCCCTCTGCCTGTCTGCCTACTTGTGTGCTCTCTCTCTCTCTTTGTCAAATAAATAAATAAAATCTTTAAAAAAAAAAAGAATTGCAGTAAAAGCAATACGACATAAAATGTACCATCTTAACCATTTCTGAGGGGCATTCAGCACGTTCACACTGTCCTGCAGCCGCCACCACTGTCCGTCTCCAGAACATTTTTCTTCTTCCCAAACTGAAGCTCTGGACGCACTAAGAAATGACACTCCATTCCCCCTCCTCTAGTCCCTGGCCACCACCATTCTACTTGGTCTCTGGGCATCCGACGATCCTAGGAAATTCAGATAAACGGAATCCTACAGTAATTGTCCTTTGGTGACTGGCTTCGCTCAGCGTTGTGTCCTCAAGATTGATCCACGTGGGAGTGTGTGTCAGAATGTCCTTCTTGTTGAAGGCTGAGTAATATTGCGTTACATGCACATACCACGTTGGGTTTATCCACTCACCTGCTGGTGGACACGGGTTGCTTTCACCTTCCGGCTCTTGTGAACTATGAACACGGGTGTGCAAATATCTGTTTGAGTCCCTGCTTTTGATTGCTTTGAGTATAGACCCACAAGTGGGATTGCTGGATCCTATGGTAAGTCTACATTTAATTTTTTCAGAAACCATCATAATGTTTTCCATAGTGGCTGCACCACTTTACGTTCCAGCCAGCAGTGCAGAAAGGTTTGAATCTCTCCACATTCTCACCAACACTGGTTATTTTCTGGGTTTTTTGTTTTGTTTTGTTTTTTTATAACAGCCAGCCTACTGGGTATGAGTTAGTGGTTACCTTTTGGGATACACAGAAAATGGGCAGACAGGAAAGGAAAAAGGAGGGTAGGTAATCTCTACTGCAGGACTTTTAACACTTTTTCTTTTTTTTTAATTTTTTATTTTTTTTATTTTTTTTTAATTTTATTTATTTATTTCAGAGAGAGAGAGAATGAGAGATAGAAAGCACGAGAGGGAAGAGGGTCAGAGGGAGAAGCAGACTCCCCGCCAAGCAGGGAGCCCGATGCGGGACTCGATTCCGGGACTCCAGGATCATGACCTGAGCCGAAGGCAGTCGCTTAACCAACTGAGCCACCCAGGCACCCTTTTTTTTTTTTTTAATTTTTTAAAGATGTATTTATTTATTCTAGACACAGAGAGAGAGCATGAGAGAGCAAGCGGGGGTGGGGGATGGGCAGAAGGAGAGAGACTTCAAGCAGACTCCCCACTGAGCATGGAGCCTAAGTCAGGGCTCCATCTCACGACCCATGAGATCATGACCTGAGCTGAAACCAAGAGTGGGACATTCAACCAAGGAGCCTCCCCCCATTTTTGAGAGAGAGAGAGAGAGCACGTGCAAGTTGGGGGAGGCCAGAGGGAGAGAGAGAGAAAATCTTAAGCAGGCTCCACACACAGCCCAGAGCCCGAGGTGGGGCTTGATCTCACAACCCTGAGCTCATGACCTGAGCCGAAATCAAGAGTTGGACACTTAACCAACTGAACCGCCCAGGTGCCCCTACACTTTTTCATTTTTTTAAAGATTTATTTATTCATTTTTTTTAGGGGGGAGGGACAGACAGGGAGCACCTTCAAGCAGACTGCCCGCTGAGCACAGAGCCTGACTCAGGGCTTGATCCCATGACCCATGAGACTATGACCTGAGCTGAAACCAAGAGTCAGAGACACTTTAACCGACTGAGCCACACAGGCTCAGTCATGAGATGAGTGGCTGGTCCAGGACGGAAGGTCTCCAATACCAGAATCACCTGGGGAACTGATTAAAGACACAGATTCCGAGGCCCTGCCTCGGAACGTAGCAGGTTTTTATTTTATTTTATTTTTTAAAAAGATTTTATTTATTTGTCAGAGAGAGAGAGAGAGCACAAGCAGGGGGAGCTGCAGGCAGAGGGAGAAGCAGGCTCCACACTCAGCAAGGAGCCCGACGTGGGACTCATTCCGGGACCCTAGGATCGTGACCTGAGCCAAAGGCAGACATTTAACCGACTGAGCCACCCAGGCGTCCCCCCCCCAACATTTTTAAAATCATCTGAACGTATTACTTATTCAAGAAATTAGTTTTTCCAGCATTTATTATGATAATTTCCAACCGTACAGCAAATTTCAAAGAATTTTACGGAGAACCCATACATGCAATACTCAGGTCCCACCATTAACAGGCACTATCCTTACATTCTATCTACTCATTGATCCATCCAATTAAAAAATTAATATAGACTATAGTTTCCTAGGCCCCTCCCAAGACCTGCTACGTTCCGAGGTCATAAATATCTGTACATTCAAAGTAATCTTCAAAGCCAAGCTTCATGGCAGGGGTCAGTGGAAGAGATTTGGGGGCCTTGGGAACTAAACGTTACCTCAGGGTCACATCACATTAGTCTAAAGACAGCCCAGCCTGGATCAGTCCCCTTCCTCAGGGACACCCAGGGCGTGGAGGAGGAGTATTTGAGTCTCCTTTTCAGGAACCCCCAAAAGCCCTAGGCAGAATCAGGAGCCAAGCTACTGAATGGCCCTTTGAAGTGCTGATGGAGAGAAATTTGGGGAGCCCTCTGAGACTGGAGTTGCAGAATGAACAATATAGAACGCCCAGTGAAATTTGAGTTTTAGATAAAGAACGGATAATTTTTTAGTATAAGTAAAGATCCAGGGCGCCTGGGTGGCTCAGATGGTTAAGCGTCTGCCTTCGGCTCAGGTCATGATCCTGGAGTCCTGGGATCGAGTCCCGCATCGGGCTCCCTGCTCCTCGGGAGCCTGCTTCTCCCTCTGCCTCTCTCTCTCTCTCTCTCTCTGTCTCTCATGAATAAATAAATAAAAATCTTAAAAAAAAAAAAAGTAAAGATCCACATACTGGACTGAGCATACTTATACTTGAAGAAGTATTTATTTATCTGAAATACAAATTTCCCCCGGGGAAGCCCACATTTCTATTTGCTAAATCCAGGCCTGCCTGGAACGTCCCCCCTTCAGCTCCTGGGGAAAGAACATGAGAGACTGTCATGACAGTTGGCACTCAGCCATGCCCATGTCCCTGGGAGAGGTGGCCGGGTGCACCGCCTTGGCTGCCCTCCCCAGCCAGCCTCAGGGTGCCCGTGGAGCCAGGCCATGATGGGAGAGGTCAAGGAGGGGCCATCCTGGGGCACCCTACTGAGTCACACTCATGCCTGACTGTGCCTTAGATCCAGGAAGCTCCTTTTTTTTTTTTTTTTCTCCAGAAGAAAGGCAACTTCTTGAGAACTGGCCCTCCAGTCCTGAGAAAACTGGGAGGGAATCCCTCAAATGGTTTCCCATTGTCCCTCTGCCAACCCCCTCTTTGTTGCTGCCTTATTCTTGATTATTTTTTTCAGATCACAGAACAAGCACACAGGGGAGCCTGGGTGGCTCAGTCGGTGAAGCGTCTGCCTTCGGCTCATGTCATGATCTCAGGGTCCTGGGATCGAGTCCCGCGTCAGGCTCTCTGCTCAGCAGGGAGCCTGCTTCTCCCTCTCCCTCTGCCCCTCCCTCCACTTGTGTAGGCTCTCTCTCTGTCTCTCACATAAATAAATAAAATCTAAAAAAAAAAAGAAGAAGGGCGCCTGGGTGGCTCAGTTGGTTAAGCGACTGCCTTCGGCTCAGGTCATGATCCCGGAGTCCTGGAATCGAGTCCCATATCGGGGAGCCTGCTTCTCCTTCTGACCCTCTCCCCTCTTATGCTGTTTCTCTCTCGCTCACTCTCTGATAAATAAATAAATAAAATCTTTAAAAAAATTTAAAAAAAAAGAAGCACACATCCAGGGTGAAAATTCAAATATCACAGAAACGTGTAAGTTAGAAAATCCCTCCAGAGATAATTACTATCAAGTTTAATGTGTCTTATTCCCAGATTTTTCTCCATAAAGAACTGTATAATTTCCGTAAATAGAACCATATTTTACAGACTGTTTGGAAACTTACCCCTATTTCCCATGATGTCAGGGATTTCTTTCCAGGCGGGTTTGTGTTTCCAATTCGTTGGTTTTACTCTGCCTTATTCTTTATCTCCCTGGGGTTTGGTCTTTGGGAGCTTTGAGCCCCTTTGAGTGTTTGATGGATGGCAAATGCACACGGACACATCACCCAAATATTTGTATACGACGTTGGGTGTCATAGCGTCCCTGAGGCTGATGTGACCCCTCCACCCCGTGCATAGCAGGGGAGCAGGGGTGTGGGGGGAGGATCACTGAAATGGGTCCCAGAGGGTGAAGGACCGTGAGGCTACATTTCTTACTGTTGGACCGGGGGAGACCACCTGTGGGAAGCCTCAGTCAGAGGGCTCCTGGGTCACTGCCTCCATTGGGAGACCCACCCCTGGGCTCCCCCTCAGAGTGGGGGCTCCCCTCCGAGCATCCCCGTCAAGATCACCTGACTCCAGCAGCTGCCGCCAAACCCCTGGGCAACGCCAAGAGCCTCCTGGCCTCAAACGGGTTGGGCGACATTCACTTCCCTTCGCTGTCCTCCCGACTAGCTCAGTCATTAGGAAATGCCTCAGCGGCGGCTGTCAAAGTGACAACAGCAGGAAGACGTGCTGTCTGCCCAGCACCTGTGGGTGGCTCAGATCTGCTCCGCAGAGGACGCGGTGGAGAGGTGGATGCTGCTCTCCCTGGTCCCAGCCAAGTGAGTCTGGGGACCTGGCTGGGGGCGGGGAGGGAGTGGGAAGCAGCCAGAGCTTGGCAAGGTTCTGGACTGAAACCAGAGGGGCACAGGGTGTAGGTGTGCGTGTGTGTGTGTGTGTGTGTGTGTGTGTGTGTGTGTGCGCGCTGTCTAGGGGAGTGGTCACAGCTGAAGCTGTAGGGCCTTGCTTTGGGAATCCAGGAGGGAAGCCCAGCTGCCTAGAAGTGTCTTTCTGTCTTGAGGGGCTCACTGTCCCAAGGCGGGGAGGCGGGAATCGCCTGGGCTGACAATAGCCCCCAACCAGTCTTCATGGTGGACTGCTGCCCTGGGTGAATGGGGGCACTGTGACTTCATGAGGCCAGCCCCCCGTGGGCCAGCCTGGTCGTCCCCCCTGCCTCACAGGTGGCTGGAGTCACAACCCTGTTTAGAGTCACATCTGGTCAAGGAGGGACTTGACCAAGATGGAGGAAGTTTCATGTATTCCTTTTTGTTTTTTGTTTTTTTATAAACTGCTTGACGAGGTAAGCTATACATATTTAACATGTCCACCCGGATACCTCGCACAAGGTATTTTCATCCGTGGATGTTTGTCAAATCAGTGTTTCTGCACAGGTGTGAGGGCTTGGATCTCCTATTCCAGCATTCTGCTCTCCTTTGACCAAGGTCTGGACCACCCTCCGTGGAGGCACATCCAAACCCTCGCTAGAGGCAGCGGTCCCTAGCTCCCTGGGTCTCCCCTGTCCCAGCCATGCGGCTTTGAACAAGTTACTTAAGCCCTAAGCCTCAGTTCCCTCGTCTGTAAAATGGGGATAATATCTACCTCCCTGAGTTGTTGTCAGGATTTCATGAGGAAGGGATGCAACATGCCAAGCACATAATTAGTGTTCAATAAATGGTCGCTGTTATAATTATTTATTATTAGCTCAACACTGGTCCCACCTCACCTGGGAAGACTTTCCAGGCCTCCTCTCCCACAGTTTCCTAAAGCACCAGTGGGGCTGCCTTTCGGCACATAATGTCTCACGTTGTAATTGAGCTAGATTGCGCCCAAGCCAGAGCACGTTCCTTGCATTTCTTCTGCTGCCCTCACCCTGGCCCCAGCACCCCAGACAGAGGCAGGCCCGTGAGAAGAACTCAAGGATCAAGAATGAAATGGGATCAAGAGAAAGGGAGGGACGCAAGGAGGGAAAGGGCTGAGAAAGACCGAGAAAGGGAGGTGAGAGAGGGAGGTGAGTGGAAGGTGGGGAAGGGTGGCACTGTCTAGGCACGAGTGACTTGCTGCTCCCGAAGCACAGGAAGAAGAAAGGGTTGCCCAGGGAGGGCACCAGTGGGGACCTGGGATGTCTTCTGCACACCTGGATCCCTTTTACTTTTCTTCAGCCTCCAAAATGAGAGGCTCTCCTCCCCCCTCCCCTGCTCATCCCAAGGAGGATAGTGCATCCTGACTCAGCTAAATAGCTTCTCACAACTCAACTAATGTTCTCTATGTCATCTGTGGAATCTCCTCTCTCCCTTTCTCTCTGCCATCTCTCTCTCTCTCTCTGTTACCTTCCCAAGTGACCTCAACCAAGTCATTTCCCCTTCTCTGGACCTGGGTCTGCTCCCCTATAAAACTAGATTTAACTAAGTGACCTCAAAAGTCCTTCCTTCCCCTAGCATTCTCTTAACTATCTGCTTTAATTCTCTTGCCTACCTTGATACCTACTTCTCAGTTACCCAAACAACTTCAGCTACTAATCACCATTCCTCCTTTAAAAAAAAAAAAAATCTCTTTCTCAAAAACAGTTATGCATGTCCCCTAGGCTCTAAAGTTTCGTGAAGGACCTTCTTGATCCTACTTAACTCTAATGCCAAAGCTCAGTACCTAGCACACAGCAGGAGCTCAATAGCTATTTGTTGAATAATTGGATGGATGGATGGATGGATGGATGGATGGATGGATGGATGGGGTGGATGGATGGATGGATGGATGGATGGATGGATGGATGGATGGGGTGGATGGATGGATGGATAGATGGATGGATGGATGGATGGATGGATGGATGGATGGATGGGGTGGATGGATGGATGGATAGATGGATGGATGGATGGATGGATGGATGGATGGATGGATGGATGGATTGGGTGGATGGATGGATGGATGGATGGATGGATGGATGGATGGATGGATGGGTGGATGGGTGGATGGATGGATGGATGGATGGAATTGCTGCTATATGCCCGTGGGGCACTGTGAAATCAGGGGGACATGTTAGCAGTTGGCTTAAGAGACTCATGGCCATCCTTGAGAAAACCCAGTTTAGTTTAGACGTTGGCAAGTGTGTTATGAAACAGAAATGACAGAAACATTGGAATCACCATCTTGATTGTTATCTATTGCCCATCACTTACCTAATCTCTCCTTGGACCTGTTGCCCAGTCTGCCCCAGGAGCTGCAGATCTTCATCATCTTGTACAGTTATTCTAATTTGAGGGGAGCTGCCCTCTGTCAGGGGTGTGTGTTATTTTTTTTTTAGCCATCTATATAATAAGGAACAACAGGGAAGGAGAAGGAAGGAGAGGAAGGTAGATGCTAGGAGGGGAGGGGATTCGGCTGGCCCTTAACAATGACACCTACCATTTGTTGAGCACCTACTGTGTGCCAGACTCTTCATTCACATCAGCTCACTTAATACTTTGAACGACTCCAGGGGCACCGGGATGGCTCAGTCAGTTAAGCATCTGCCTTTGGCTCAGGTCATGATGATCCCCCGGTCCTGGGATCGAACCCCGCGTCAGGCTCCCTGCTCAAAGGGGAGTCTGCTTGTCCCTCTCCCTCTGCCCCTCCCCCTGCTTGGGCTTGCTGTCTCTCTCAAATAAATAATTAAAATCTTTAAAAAATGCTCTGAACAACTCTGAGAAGAAGACGATATTATTAAACCCATCTTAAGATGGGGAACAGGCTCAGGTTAAACAATTTGCCTGAGGTTTTAGAGACAATAATGGCCGTTATCAAGGATTTCAACTCAGTTCCAGAGTCTGAACCCTTGAAACCGTCACCCCCAGCCTGGGGGGTCACATTGATCACCCAGAGACCAAAGCTTGAAAAGATTTTGGTGCTGCTTCCAGGGTCCCAGCTCCCCTGTCCCCACCTTTCCATATTTTTGCTCCTTTTTCCTTATGGGACATTTTCAACTTGGCAAAATGCATTTAGAACTAAGCCAAGAGGGGAGAGAGATCCCAAAAGATTTATGATTTGAGAAACTATAGTCTTTTCTAGTAATTGATCCTGTTCCCATTAAGTCATCTCTTGGGTCTGGGAGCTGGCACAGAGTTTTATTTGTGTTCAGGTGTTTTTTGTCTACATCCTTGATGGAAGAAAATATCAGTGACATGTGATCACAGTTCCTTCTAAAGAGGCTGATCTAGAGGGGTTGAGGCTACACAGTCGTGATACGGGGGGACTTTTAAGTGAGGATGCTTGGACCTTCCCAAGCTGGTGTCTGCCTTCAAAGTCAACATCTTGGGAAGCTGTGGACTTAATCCAACAATTCTGCCCTTGCTGAGAACATCTCTGGGGTCACTCGTTCGCTCCCAGATAATGTTTAAAACTCACTCAGTGACTTTCTCACCAGGCTTGGCTCCCAGTGACTTCGGCCACTTCCAGCATACCAGACATATCCTTGAAGGATGAAAAGCTGCCTTTACCAAGGTTAATCAGAAGGTTCTCGCGCTGCCTCAGGCAGCGCGGTAAGAATTTGAAGAATGAGTGAGCTGTGGCAGGTGGAGGTACGAGCCCACAGCTCCCGGCCGTGACTGCACAGAGGGCCAGGAGGCATTTGGATGTGTAAGTTCTGAGCTTTATTTTCAAAACAGTCATTGCTTTATGGCCACGCTTAGCACAGAGGAACGCAATCCAATGGCTGGATACGGTCCAATGGATCAGCCAATCCCTGAGTGGGGAGTTAGAGGAAAAGCAGAGGATCTCCTGAAAAATGACCACTCTGGGTATAGACCCACCGTGGAGACTGGGCTGAGTCTGGGGGAGCATCTGCTTAGCTGCCTGCTTTTCCTCCCCCCACCCTGGGGGTGGGGCGGAGGGGGGACTGGGTCCTCCTGCCTTCACTTTGGGCACCAAAGCAGGAAGAGGTGAGGTGGTGACCTCACCCAGGGTGCATGTCATGGTTGAGGTGAGCTATCAGGCAGGCTACACCTGCAGCACCTTCCGTGCACTTCCACCCAGAGTCTCACGGGGCTGGGGTTTCTCCTTCTCCGTCTCCCAATCCCCCTTCCAGAAGTGCCCCCTCATCTCCTCCTCAGGGGCCTGGGCCCTAGGTCCCCCGCCCTGGTGTACGTCGGGGGAGGCACCTGGGGAGCAGTAGGGGAGGAGACGAAGGAGGGCGGCAGGAGGCGGCAGGTGTGGGAGGGCGTTGGCAAGGAGGGAAAGGCGAGGAGGCTGAGCGCCCTTCCCTCCCGCGGCTAAGGCCCTGCCTTCGCAGAGCGGCCATGTCCGAAGGGGAGAGCAAAGACAGCTCGGGCAGCGAGTGCCCCGTGTGCTACGAGAAGTTCCGCCACCTGGACGGCGCCAGCCGCACGCTGAGCTGCGGCCACGCGTTCTGCCACGACTGCCTGGTCAAGTACCTGCTCTCGAGCCGCGTGGACGGCCAGGTGCCGAGGACCATCGTCTGCCCCATCTGCCGCTATGTCACCTTCCTCAGCAAGAAGAGCTCCCGCTGGCCCTCGGTGCTGGACCGCGGCTCGCAGACCCTGGCCGTGCCGGTGGCCCCGCCCGACGCCCTGGGCCACACGAACCCCCTGGCCGCCGCCCAGCAGGTGTGGAGGCCGGCCCCGAGCCAGGGCGCCCCGCTCCCCTTGGACCTGCCGCCCGGCCTGGCCCGGGAGCCGCAGGTCTTCGTCATCAGCCGCCACGGGATGCCCCTGGGGGAGCAGGACAGCGTGCTGCCGCGGCGCAGCCTGGCCGAGCTGTCCGAGGCGTCGCCGGCCCCCAGCTCGGGCCGGGCCTTCTGCTGCCGCTCGCGGGCCCTGCTGCTCATCACTTTCGTCGCCGTGGTGGCCGTGGTGGCCGCCATCCTGCCCTGGGTGCTGCTGGTGAGGAAGCAGGCCTGAGCGCCGCCCTGGGCTGAGCTGGGGGGCGGGGGAGGGGCGGGGGTGAGGCCCGGGGGCGGCGGCCTGGACGGCGGCCTCACCTCCCGCTCCGCCCGCCCCCCACCCGGTCGGGTCGCGGGGGCTGGGGCCTGACGACCTCTGCGGCTGGAGCTGAGCTCGGGGCCCAAACCCCAGCTCCACGTTGCAGGCTAGGGTGCAAAAATGGGGTGCCCTCCCCTCCTAGGAAGCAACAGGGGTGTCCCGCCCCCTCGGGGAGGAGGTATCCTCTGCAGATACTTGCCCTTTCTCTGGGTTGGAACTGAGCAAGGTGGGAAGATGGGTGGTCCTCCCTTCCTGTCGGGTTGGGGTCACCAGCCCCGAGGCGCCGTCCCTATCTGCCAGGTGACCTACCTGAAGCCAGGTGGGGCTCCGTTGTGGCTGGAGGGGGGGGCCCAACGGCAGGACTCGTCCAGGTCAGAATTCCCACCCAGGCTTCTCTAGCTTGCTCTCAGGAGCCAATCAAAGGGGTGGCTCGGGGGCCAAAAGCACCTTTCCCACGACCTCAGCAACCATCCATGACCCTCACAGCTGGGCAAACGCATGCCTTCCCACTCCCAAGTCACCAGCCTGGAAAGTGTTCACTGGGAGAGAAGCTGATCTCAGAGGCTGTGGCCCAGGATCTCTGGGGGACGTCACAGAAAAGGGCCAACGTGGGGAACAGGGGCTGAGGCTAGCAAAGTGGCCCACAAACAAAGCCAGAGGTCTCCCCAAGGCCCAAGGAATGGTCCAGAGCTTGAGTCCTGGGGTTCTCAAGGACGGACCGGCAGGCTGGGTGTGGGCCCGGGGGGGGGGGGGGAGAGCCCGATGGCGGAGACTTGAGTCAGCGGAGAACTATGTGGGCACAATTAACCCCTGGGGGCTCCCGCCTCCCTCCCAGTCCAGGCCCTCCTCTTCATGACCGAACCACTCATTAGAGGCCACACCAGCTGGGCCAGTTTCCCAGCTGGGCTGGGCGAGGATGGGTGGGGAGAAAATAGCTGTACTTGTCAGGGACGCCAAGGTTTCCACAAATGCTGAACCCCAGGTCCTGCAGACCCCACCCTGGCCTGTGCCAGGGCTCAGCGAGGAGAGCCACTCAAAAAGCCTCAGATCGGGTCTTGCCTGTGGGGCAAGTCACTTGCCAACAGCTGTTTTTCTGTTCATTAAGGCCCGTAATCTTAATTTGTGGATTAAAACAACAACAACAACAACAAAAAACGTTCAGCTACTCTTTCAAATAGGTGGCTGCTTGCCTCCACCCCCACAACCTCTACCACGCTCAGCAAAGTTTGCTATCTGTGGGGAAAGATTTGCTTCTTATCTGGTTCCCCAATCCCCGGAGTGGTGTCCGTGTGGGGACCACTTGGAATGGGGTCCACCCTGCAGGGGGATATTTGGAACACAGGGAGGGCTGATTTAAAACACTTAACTTTATGGGTTTCTTTATGCTCTTTTCAAGACTAGAGAAGAGCTTTGGTGCTATTTGGGGGGGAAGGGATACAGGTGGATCCGTGGCAAACATATTTATTATAGGACTAAAAATGTTAATGAGTCTGTTGTAACCTCAGAATACCTGCAGCGTTTTCATATTGTTCAGCGGTGACCTGTAGATCGCACTTCTTTTATTTTCAAAGGATGCCAAATGGCTATTTTTTAAATAAAGGTATCTATTTTCTCAAAGATTCCAGAGACATCGCCAATGCATGTGGGAAGCTCTGAGCTCTGACATTCCGCATAACTCACATTAGATGAAAGAGACAGTTGGAAAAGACAAATGCAAATGGGTCTTAAACATTTTAGGCAGTCACACACTTGTGAGGGAAAGGCAAATTAAAATTTCTGCGGGTATACCATTTTTCACCTATTAGCCTGTCAAACCCTGAAAGATTCAAAACCCACTCTGCTGCCAAAGCTGAGGGAAAGCAGGTGAGGTGGTGGGGGTATATATGGGTAAAACCCCTAGGAAGGGAAATTTGAACTTTGCTATCAAAATTTCCACTTTGACTCAGCAAGTCCTGTCCCAGAAATGTATCCTCTGGAGAGATTCGCTTATATTCCCGCAGAACGTCTCCAGTGGCCAATGGGATAAACGTGGTGCGGAACAGTGTTGAAGGGGGGGCGGATAAGAATTCACATTCCTATGTGCTTATTTATGCATCAAGAAATTGGGAAGTTCATGCAAAAGACTAATAACAGCGATTAACTGGGCAAGGGGATGAGAAGCTGATGGAACAGGAAGGCGGTGATTTTCCCTTTCCCTTTGATACTTTTTTTAAAATTCATCTGAGAGAGAGAGAGAGTGCTAGAGCATTAGTGGGGAGGTCAGAGAGGGAGGGAGAAGCAGGTTCTCCACTGAGCAGGGAGCCCAACATGGAGCTCGATCCCAGGACCCCGGGATCATGACCCGAGCTGAAGGCAGGTGCTTAACCCACTGAGCCACCCAGAAGCCCCTCCTTTCGATACTTTTTGAAACAAGCAAACGTACTACTTATTCAAAAATTAAATTGAAGGGGCGCCTGGGTGGCTCAGGCGATTAAGTGTCTGCCTTCTACTCGGGTGATGATCTCAGGGTCCTTGGATTGAGTCCCACATCGGGCTCCCCGCTCAGCAGGGTGTCTTCCTTTCACTCTCCCTCTGTGCTCTCTCGCTCTCTCTCAAATAAATAAATAAAATCTTTTTAAAAAATCAAATTGAAAAATGCTATTAGATGCTAAAGATATCTTCAGTGTAATACCTGTTGCCCCGTGAGGCTCTGGCCCCAAGAACATTCTAGAGCTGCCGGACTACCTGTCCTGCAGCCTGAGAGTGTCAGCTCCTGGCTCAGTGGGGCTGGTTTGTCTGGTTAGAGGTGTGACATCTTCTGCTGAACAGGCACACCAGGAAGGACGGTAAAAAGCCTAATATTTGACTCAGTGTTTCTTAGTTCCTCTGGACTTCTTTGGGCCGGATCATTCAGTGTGCTTGTTTTGATTTTTCTCTACCCTTCCTTTCCTTCGTCAAGTAAAAGCTTGTGCTGTAAGCAACCCCCCTGAGGTCAGGGCACCACAGGAAGATACCATTAGATAAAGAGATAGATAGACAGATGGATGGATGCCTGGGATTAAACATAAACTGTTCCTCTTCTCTTCCTCCCCTTGTCCAAGGGCATCCCCCTACACACACACACACTTTGCTACCTCCCCTCACAGTAACATTTTTTAAAAAAAGATTTATTTATTTGTCACAGAGAGAGAGCACAAGCAGGGGGAGTGGCAGGCAGAGGCAGAGGGAGAAGCAGACTCCCTGCTGAGCAGGGAGCCCGATGCAGGACTCGATCCCAGGATCCTGGGATCACGACCCGAAGGCAGATGCCCAACCAAGTGAGCCACCCAGGCGCCCCACTGTGGCACAAAACAATCTGGTGCCATCTTCACTTTCCCTCCTCCTTTTACCGGGTACCAACTAATTCTCAACACAAACTCTTGGTAGATCCAGCAGGTGGTGCTGGTGCAGACCTCTGGGCCTTTGTTTAGGTGGCCCTCTGCCTGGAAAACTAACTCCTCCCTAGCTTTCCAGAAGCAGTTCAAGGGTTCCCGGTGAAGATTTCCTCACGCCCAACCTCAGTCAGAACTGACCCATCCCATCATCTTCCCAGGGACACTTTGTTATGCCTATTTGTTCACAGGGCCATTTCTTCCTTCTGGACACTGCGCTCCTTGAGGGGAGGCTAGATCTGACTGATCTTTGTGTCGCAGTGCCTGGCTTAGGATTTGGTAAAGAGTTAAGAGTTGGAGAAATATTTGAAGAATGCCTGAGTGAAGGCAAGCAAGCAGGAAGGAAGGAAGGAATAAATGGGGTGGTTTGGTGTCTAGGAAAAAAAGGTGAGTGCAAGGGACTTAGGTGTGGAATCTGGATAGGTGGTTTTTCTTAGGGCTTCACGAAGACCAGCCTCGAAACAACCCCGAAGAGTCCGTTTAAAAGGACCTTTTTCAAATCATGTAAGAGGCATGTCAGGAAGAGACATGGAGCGGCCAGGCTAGGTGGCCAGAGGGTCACATGGGGCGGAGCCAAGACATTTTATGCAGGTAAACAGACTCCATAATGAGGCTACCCGTAATTTGCATCTGTGTGTACAGTTTGTACCCTGGCAATCTTCACACCATATAAAGTGGTTGCGCTATCCAAATGGTGGCCTGGAGGTTTAGTGTGAGTGGGGGGGTGTGGGGGGGGGGGGGGCGGGGTGTGGAGCTAAGGAGGCCTCCGGAGGGAAGGGCGACAGCAGAGAATGATGGGCAGGATAGGGAACAGAGAAGGCCTTTGTGGGAAGAGGGGAGGGTTGGGGAGCCCTGAAGAAGAGGGGGTTAATAGGTGCCTGGCTGGCTCAGTCGGGAGAGCACCTGACTCTTGATCTCAGGGTTGTGAGTTCAAGCCCCACGTTGGGTGTAGAGATTACTTAAATAAATAAAACTTTAAAAAAAGAAAAAGAGGGGCGCCTGCGTGGCTCAGTCGTTAGGCGTCTGCCTTCGGCCCAGGTCATGATCCCAGGGTTCCGGGATCGAGCCCCGCATCGGGCTCCCTGCTCGGCGGGAAGCCTGCTTCTCCCTCTCCCACTCCCCCTGCTTGTGTTCCCTCTCTCACTGTGTCTCTCTCTGTCAAATAAATAAATAAAATCTTTAAAAAAGTTTTAAAAATAAAGTAAAAAATAAAAAAAGAGAGAAAAGAGGGGGTTGGGGGAACCCAAGAACAAGAAGAGAGAAGACCAGAGAGGAAGCCAAGGTAGGAAGGCAGGAGTGTTCAGCAGTTCCCTGTAACTTTCAGCAACCCAGTCAGATTCAGCTCATCCCGGATCCCCGTGGGCTTTTCCCTGGAGGCTCCTCTCTCCGGCCATAAGGACCTGGCTCCTGCTGCCACCACATCAAGCTGCTTCACACCTCCAAGACTCCCCTCCAGCGATTCCCACTGCCGCCTCATGGAGCTAATTTTAATCTTCTTCCAAAGTCGGCCAATGTTGATCTCACCCCAGAAGTCTTCCCTGACCCCAGAGCTCTCTCTTATTCCTACAGCACAGAAGCACCAAGGGTGGGGCGCCTGGGTGGCTTGGTTGGTTGAGCGGCCACCTCTTGGTTTTGGCTCAGGTCATGATCTCAGGGTGATGAGATGGAGCCCAGCAATGGGCTCAGCATGGAGCCTGCTTAAAATTCTCTCCCTCCCTCTTCCGCTGCCTCTCCCTCTGAGCTCTCTCTCTAAAAGAAAAAAAGAAAGAAAGAAGGAAGGAAGGAAGGAAGGAAGGAAGGAAGGAAGGAAAGA